>NC_044033.1:438855726-439115061 GCF_901765095.1 Microcaecilia unicolor
GGCACGTGCTATGCTGCCAAAATATACATAATATATTTACAGGAGCATGTGTTAGTCCTACTGCGGCTTAGTAAAAGGGTCCCTGTGTTTTTTTTCAGATTTTTTAGTTAATTTAGCCAGGAAAATATCTTTATATTATGCATACTCCCATATTGTTTGTATTTTTGTGACTAGCTGTTCTTTAAAGTACATGCCAGTGTCACTTAGCATATGACAGTGAGAGAGCATATATGTGGGCAAAGCAAAGGCACATTCTAAGTGACACAACCAGCTTATTGAATATTAGTTGTGCTTGGTCCATGGCACACTTAGGTATGCCAACTTGCACCATCCATGACTTTTAAGTGAGAGCATCTAAATTTTGGCATGCCAAGGTAACTTTCTGCTAGTATTTTATAATGGCTTAGGTAATCCTAAAAATCCATTATAGAATTGAAGCCAAATCATCTGATGTGGGCCCCGGCTGAATATCAGCCTGGACCCGAATTTAAAAAAAAAAGCCACATTTCTCTCTAATCTTATCTCCAACCCCCTTCCCCCTCCCCCTGACATGGTCTATAGGTCCCCTTCCTACCCCCCCCCCCCAATTTAGCAAGATCTCCTACCCCACAGCAGGTCCCCTCACACCTGCTCAGAATAGGTGCCTTTGGTACCTACACAAAATCTCTTGTAGTACCATGAGGCTTCCACAAGAAGTTGTGACAGTCATTTTGTCATCAGCCGCTAGGGGCTGGAGCAAGTGGGGTTTGATTTTGCTCCCATCACCCAATTGGACCACCATGCAGTTCAGGTAGAGCTGGGGGACCCTACCTGAGTTGGGGGTGGGGAATAGAGGATTGGGGATGGGAGGTGATTATGGACCTCAGAGGGGGAGTGGACTGCAGGGAAACACTGCAATTTTTTTTATACAGTTCCTGGCCTATACTCAGGGATTGGCCTGCATAGCTTTGAAGCTGTCCTAAATTTGCCTGGTTAATTATTCTGGTTGTAGGCACTGAATATTACCAGCATGTACATAAATGCGGGATCCTTCCCAACAGTGGTGTTCCATGGTCGGCTGCCACCCCCAGTGTAGGACGACACCCTCCCAGGTGCAGTGCCCCCCCCCCCCCCCCGGTGCATCGCCATTCCCCCTCGATTCATCATCTCCAAGCCCCCCCCCCCCCCCGGATGCATTCTTCTTACCTGCTGGCAGCAGCCGCGTGACTGTCAACTTCATTGGTTCCCTGCTCCCTCTGCCCTGGATCAGGAAGTAACAGCAGAGGAAGCAGGAAACCAGCGGAGCTGACAGCCACACGGCTGCTCCCTGCACCCCTCCTGTAGCGTGCACCCAGGTCAGACCGCCCCCACCTGCCCCGGTACCACTGCTTCCAACATTGCCAGTCAGAGCTGATATTCAGTGACAGTGTGGTTAAGTGCCTCTGCATGTCAGCAGTTAGGCGGCCTGAAAAGGAGAGATTTAAGCGAGCTGGAGCCTCTCCTGCCCACTTAAATCCCTTTGAATATTGTGTGGATAGTATTTAAGAATGTTGATTTTATTGTTTTTGTTAAATTTGTGCTAAATTGTATACGTGAAATTATGATGTGCCTAGATAAATGGATGGAACAGAATACAAATTTTATAAAGAAAATAAATAAATTGGCATTTTGGAGTGAGCTAAGTAGCCCTATACACATGAACCAGCTGGCATCTCAAATGTTGCTTGCAGCCAAATTTATGATAGCAAAATACTAGAAAAAATATCTTTCTTGAGCATTGGAAGACTTAGATGATTGAAATCGAAAGGCAGAACATATGCTGCATTATCCTCCAAGGGCAAGCTAGGTGAAAACCTGCATTTCTCCACTACATCTGGGAGCCCACCCAGTAAGATGATATTCCTTAAGCTTCCTCCTCCTGCTGGTTAATAGAGTTCTGTAAACTAGGGAAGTGTAGAGGAAATATATAAAATACACAAAGGATCTTTCAAAATTTTAGAAAAGAGTTAAAGTAATGCATATCCTTTTATGGCAAAAGAATAGCTCAGAGGACGAGGCTTTTCTGTACCATTGGACTACTGTACAAACAGTTTATAAAAATGCCTGTAAGAACCATCAACTGGCATTCATTCCTCATACTGTGGATATGAAGGTATATTATATTTTACTACAATGAAATATATCTTATGTCCTTCAGCATAGTTACTTTCTTGCCTTAATGAAATATAAATTCTGTGTGATCCTGTGGTACTATGACTGAGGGCGGGCTATGGAGCCCGGTAAGACAAGCCACATTTTATTAAAGGTGTCTGTGACGTGCTCCTGTTTACTTCACTTCACAGGAGGGGAGAAATTCTGTAAGCCCAATAGTGTCTTTGGGTGGCCTGAACCTCCAGGGATTCTTCTCCACTCCACAACAACTCTTGCTGGTCTCTGGCCTGGTCCTTGGATCCAGAGTTCCAGCACAGTCTCTAGCTGGTACATGAGGCTGGCCTGCAGCGACCAGTCAAACTCTTCAAGGTTGCAGCTTTTCAGCTTCAGAGTAAAGGCATCTACAGTGGGTGTCATCGCTTTCCTCTGGCCCAGCTTTCATACTTCCTGGACCATGCCCTCCTGGCTCCACCCCTCCCATGTCACTTTCCCCTGGGGCAAGACTAGGGGTTTTAAGATGGTTCTGACAGTGTGTGAGGGAGTATCCTTAAGAGGAAGTGGCAGCATCCTATAGACTCCCTCTCAGATCAATTAACACAGTAAAAACATTGAGATGTGGTATTGTATATTACCAGTTTGGACCATGACCACATAATTAATTTGCCAAAAAATAAATGGAACACATCTATGATTTAGAAAAGAAGTAGCAAGAAAATGATTTCCAACTAAAAATAAACTAACAAGTGTATCTGTTTATTATTTCTAGTAATTAATCATTGTTTCAATGGTTACCAGAAGCATGCATCTTCCCAGCTTGATGGACCTTTAGATCAATAGTTGTCATGCACTAATGACTCATTGCCAGCTGTGTGTCAGTTATTGCATGCTGGGAATTCTACTTTCCCTGGGCCTCCTGTGTTGTGACCTAAGTTTTTCAGATCCTGATCGGATTTCATTTAACCTCTGGTTATTCAGTTACATCTTTAGCTGTTCTGAGGTGTAAATTGAATTAGTAGTCAATAAAGGAAAATCACGGGATATGAGTAGACTAAGATGGTAACCTGCAGCAGGCATTTTATACTTAGTCTATATGTATGCTCCAGCCATCCAAATTATATACTGCACATTGTATTAGGATAATGTTTTTCTATGTCATTTACTCTCCTGTTTATAAAGCAGTGCACTAATGCCAACACAGTCCACTCACTTTGAATAGGCTGTGTCGGCATTGCCATGTGCCCTAATAAACGGGGCTTAGTGAAACAATGATTACAAAATTAAACATGAAAATTGAGTGAAACTTTCTGTATTCAAAAGGACTATTTGAGAATTGAGAGACTGCAATGTGATAGGGTATGGTTTTTTGTTATAATTTTGTTATGGGGTTGAGCATTGACCAGAGGGTTGGACATTAGTTGGGTTTTAATTGTTACCCCATTTGTCTCTTTGATTAATGTATATGTGTGTTAGAGGCTTGTAGGTTTCTTTCAGTTCTTCCATTAGCACCCCATTTGCAGTAGGATATTGTCCAGTGATGTTGTAGCATCGCTGCTCAGCGAAAGAAGGAGCTCAGCTATAGGGGGGTTCATGTCCTTGAAACAGCTTCATGAGAAATATGCACCATTTAGGATTGTTTTACCCTGAGCTGACAAACCTAAATTTTCATTAAACGTTTTATTACTCCAATCAAACTTTTGTTGAAATGTTAAAGATATATGAAAACAATATATAGAAAATTCAATGTAAAAAGACCAATGAAGACTTGAGTGCTTGATTCTTAAAGCTTAAAAACTCTGGCTTTGAGTTGCACCACTGAGGTCTGTTTAGCATTTCTGTACAGTTGTTTGGTGAAATATTTATCTTGGACTTTGGCTTATAATATTGGGTTTGATATTGCCTATGAGCATACACATGGGCATAGTTGTGCATAATCTGGGAAATTCTGTATAGCTTGCCCAAAGTTAGGTGTGTGTGGGTTGAAGATCTGTGCACAAAGTAATTGGCCTAATTGGTGATATCAATCAATAATTGGTGCTTTTAAGAACTTAGGGGCCCTTTTACAAAGGCGAATGGGCACCTAAGCATGTCCAACATATATCAACTTGAAACTACTACCCGGCTACCACATGCCCCGGGAGGTAATTCCATTTATGGTGCGCGCTCAAAACATGTGGTAGAAAATATTTTCTATTTTCTACCATGTGTCACTTACCTGGTGATAATTGTCAGTTGATACATGAACACATGCTGGTTTTAATGTTGTTGCACATCCATTTTCTGGCACACACAAAAAAGTGCTTTTTTTAAAGGTTTGCTGAGGAAAGGGACCAGAGCGCATCCAAAGCACACGTCTGCACCAGCGCAGACTATTTTTAGGCATGCCTTAGTAAAAGGGCCCCTTAATTTGCAGTCAGTAGGAGTTACATGTGGATCTGCTCTATGTTCTAGTCTATAATATGCATGCCTAATTTCCATAGCACCAGTGGTGATCCTAGGTTGGCTGCCACCCGGGGTGGATCGCCGCTGCGCACCCCTCCCCGGTGCATCAAGCCCCCTCCCTGGCACATCAAGCCCCCCCCTCCCTCAAGCAGCTTGCACCCGGGGTGGACCACCCCGCCCTTGGTACGCCACTGCATAGCACACAACTCAAAATGGGGTGTGGCCATGGGAGGGTGTGGGCAGGTCATAGGCGCTTCCTAGGTTTAGGCATGGGGTTATAGAATACTTCATTTTCATGCCTTGCTGCCATTAATTGGGTGTGACCATTTATACCAGCCTTCAGAAGGCTTAAAAGCTCACACTCAAAGTTAAATGCAAAAATGCTTGTTTATGATTATTTAACAACTTTATATATCACCAGTGGCATACCAAGGGGGGGGGTGGGGGCGGTCTGCCCCGGGTGCACTCCGCTGGGGGGTGCCACAGCGTGCGCCTGTCGGCTCCGAGTTCGCTAACTTTGCTCGTTCGCTGCAGCTCCCTCTGCCCCGGAACAGGTTACTTCCTGTTCCAGGGCAGAGGGAGCTGCAGCGAACGAGCGAAGTTAGCGAACTCGGAGCCGACAGGTGCGCGCCACGGCACCCCCCCATTTTGCCGGGGGGGGGGGGGAGGTGTCATTTCACGGGGAAGGGGTGCGCTGCACCGGGGGGGGGGAGCGCATCGGCGATCCGCCCCGGGTGCCATCCAGGCTAGGAATGCCACTGTATACCACTCACCCTTACCAGACCAGAGTGGTTTAAAAAATCAAAACCAAACATAAATATAGAAAGAAGCTCCATAAATCAACAGGACAGACCTAACCACAATCACAGAAGATCACAATCATTCTTTCACATAGTCAAGAAATAAAAGAAAGGCATCTTAATAAACAATAACTGCAAGCATGCTGATAGATAGTCTAGCCTTCCTGCCCCCCCCCCCCCCCCCCCCCGGTTACAGGTTGAAAGTCTTCTTAAAAAATACGTTTTCAAGTGGTCATTATCCCCTATATAGCACACCTAGAGATCCACACCAAAATCTAAGCATATTCTATGACAATGTGTATAACTTAATTGTCTTGAAAAGCTAATCAACGTTGAAAACAGCTCTTAACAAGCAATAATGAGCACTAATGATGAATAATTAGAATTTACTTGCACAACACACTAAGCGCTTTCCGTAACGCAGTGCACCTAACTTCTAACGTGTGCAGGTAAAAAAGGGGCATGGTTATGGGCAGGGACATGGGCGTTTCACGGTCATTTCGAAACTTACATGAATAGTATAGAATATGGCCCAGTACACCTAAATCTACCCTCCGGGATTTACGCCATGTTTTCACTGGTATAAATGGAGATGCATAGTTTTAGGCGCTGAGATATGAACTAAGCATATTCAATATATCGGGCCTAAATCTAGTTGCTGCTTATAGAATATGCTTAACAGATATTGATTTCTGCGCTAATTGTTTAGGCACCATATATAGAATCTCCCCCTATGCGCAGAATGATCATTATGGAATACCAGCTTTGCATTGATCATTATGGCGCTTAACTTTGGGGAAAATTCTGTATAAGTTGACCAATGTGGGCAGTGCACAGAAGTATTATGTAGATTATTAATGCCTCTCTAGGTACCTACCAATGGTGCCATGTTATAAAAATTACTCTCCTAAAGATTAATTCTATAAAGTGGGTTATGCATATATAAGCCCCACCCACATTCTGCTCCAGGGCCACCGAGAGGGGGGGCAGGGGGGACAAAATTCCCCGGGACCCGGGCCTCCAAGGGGGCCCGGTGCCGGGGTCAGGCCACCAGCACTGCAGTCCCCGGTCTCACCTGCCTGCCTCCTTGGCTCCAGACCCCCTGCATTCGAAGCGGCAGTCGCAGATCTCTTCTCTTCTGGCCTTCCCTCCCTGTGTCCCGCCCTCTCGGAAACCTGAAGTTACATCAGACAAGGGCAGGATACAGGGAGGGAAGGCCAGAAGCAAGGAGATCTGCGACTGCCGCTTCGAATGCAGGGGGCCCGGAGCCGTGGAGGCAGGCAGGTGAGACCGGGGACGGCAGCGGTGGGGAGAGCGACAGAGGGCGGCAGCGGTGGGGGGAGCGACAGGGGGTGGCAGCGACGGGGAGCAACAGGGGCTGGCAGCGGCGAGGGGGCAGAGGTGGGGCTCCCTTGCCCTGGGCCCGGCCTAGTCTCTCGGCAGCCCTGTACTGCTCAGACTCCATTCATGTGAGCTCTAACTTGCAAACTACTCAGTATCGAAGATAAGATATAGATGTAGTTAGAGAATAGCCTGTAGCCGGATTTTGGGCTCTGTCAAAATGGTGCCAACATTTATGCAGTGCCCAAAATCCAGGTACAGGCTATTCTCTAACTACATGTATATCTTCGATAGTGAGTAGTTTGCAGGTTACAGTTCACATGAATGGAGTCTGAGCAGAATGTGGGTGGGGCATGTATATGCATAACTTCTGGAATACTATAAGTTTCATGAGTATTAGGAATCTAGGTGCTAGCTGTATATCTGACGTAATTGGATTGGATTTTTTAATTTGATATGCAGTAATTTATATCAGTGTGTAAATGGTTTACAATAATAACACATATTAAATATCCAAAATAATGTGTTCCTACTTCTAAAATACAGCTAAAAATATTATATGCTCCCTAAAATACTCATGCCTAACCTCATACATGCATATATACTCGATTCTGCTAGTATTCATTGTGGATATCTGGAAAATTATGAATGAAAAAAAAAAACTACAGCTGCTTTCCTTTATTGAATAGGTACCTTTTATTGCATTGCCTCCATGTGAACAGATTTAGGACTCCTGATTGCAGGGTTTAGAAATGATCCCTAATGCATGATCTCCTGCCAAAGATGACTGCCACACTTATTGGAATGAAGTAAGCCACGAGGGGATAAAATAGAAGGAAAAACCTCTTGGGTATGCACACAACACTGCTTACAAGCACTGGTTCTGACTGAATTGGAAGTCCTGAAGGGCAAGAGGAAAGTGCCAGACATAACCCCACACTCTCCCCCCTCACTTTATATGGGGTGGTTAATCATTTATATATAAACCCAATGGGGTTATGAAATTGTTTGAACCAAACTGGGAGGATTAAACTTTCCATAACCCCCGACCCCACAAAAATTATGGATGTCATAAAGATGCAGTTCAACAAAAATATTGACAGGTTTTAGCTGGGATCATAGCAACATGGTCTTTTCCATCTCAGGCAGGTGTTCTGCTGCTTAGCAAAACAAGAGGCTCATTAGCAGAGGCTCTTTTACATTTCTCCACTTTTGCTTGCATTTGAAAGCGAATTTTGTGATTATTGTTTTTCCTTGTTAAGAAAAACATTCTAGGGACAGAAGTGGCACTTAGTTAATCATGGAGAAGAGTTTAATCAGGAAAATGAGTTTCTCTTTTAGGGCATACACAATATATATCGTTAACAATTTTTTTTTCATACTGACTTTGCATGAAATGCACTTGTCTTGTTTAATGAAAGGACAAAAAAAAAACAGGAATAAACATGACTGTATTTAATTGGAACATTAATATATTGCCCTACACCAAGTTGTATTTTTTTCATTAAGACTAACACTATTTTGTCTGTGAACATCTTTCTGTTAAATTTCAGAAATGTATTCCCTAACTTTTTTCTCACAGTATGCACAAACCACAAATGAAAATTAAAACATGGCAGCTCTAATTTATTAGTTAAGAGCAACTACTTTCACTTTTACCATCTGTCATTATGGTTTTATTGCATACAATTCAATTTTGAAGTAGGTTAAAAACAGCACGAATGATTTTGGCATAACTAATCTTTAAATTCATTTGGAGCAGTGGTTCTGAAAGCTGCCCTCATACAACCCTCCCCAAGTCAGTTCAATTTTCCAGATATCAACAATAAATATGCATGATGTAAATTTGCATACAATGGAAACAGTGCATGCAAACATACTGCACGTATGATACACAGTGCTGGGAAAATCTGGGTGACATGTTGCCTGGGTCCTTGCTAGAAGCGCAGAGAGGAGTTGTGGTAATCCTGGGCCAGAAAACAAAATTGGCCAATGGTATGAACACAAACAGTGGTGGTTCAGAATCAGGCTGGATAAAATAAGACATCAATTAGAAAGAACAGAAAAGATTATCCCTCCACTCTTGGATCCTAATTTAGACTAGGTGGCACATTTACAAAATTAGGGACTCTTTTACTAAGCCACGGTAAAAAGTGGTCTGCGGTAGTGTAGGTGTGTGTATTGGTTGTGCGATGGGCCAGTTTTTACCGCATCTACAAAAAAGGGTTTTTTTAATTTTAAAATGGGACAGGAAAAGGGCCTGCAGTAAAAATGAAACCAGCGCATGCCCAAAACCGGCCTGAGTCCTTAATGCCACCTGTTGATCTAGTGGTAAAGGCGCAGTGACCTGTTAGCATGCGCCAAGTGCTGATTACCCCCAGAACCAGCGTGCATAGGAGGAAATAAATAAATAATTCATCCACGTGTAATGGGCTAGTGCCAAACCTGAAATTGCCACCAGGAGAGTGTACTGGCCTGGTGGTAGGCTCATTTGGGCGTGTACTGCACGCACGTAGAGCCTACCGCGGCTTAGTAAAATGGCCTCAATTCTAAAAAGCTTCATCCCTGAATATTCAGTGCAGACATCCTAAAATTCAGTGGACTAGAGCAATTTTGAAGATGCTTTTTGCAATCTCTGATGTAAGTAGGTGCTTTATGGAATCAATCAATATTAGATTATATTGAAAGGTCGGCCGCTATCCAAAGCTATGTGGATGCTGGCCAATATTCAGAGCCAGCACCCAAATACAGTAGCTATGCAACTAAAGATAAGACTGCTATTTATGTGGTCCAATTTGATCACTGAGAGGCACTTTTACACATGGGTAGTGCCCGTCAAATCAGCCTACTGCTGGGATGGCACAGGAGCCTGGCAGTAGTTCTGAAGCTGGTATATGCAGTGTCCCACAGTAAAAATTAATTCTCTATATTCTACCATGGGGGGCATTCCCGGCAATAATTGGCAGCACAGCTGCATTGCCGCACACTGCCCAATTCCAGCACGGCCAGCGATTGAGCCCTTACCACCTTCTAAATAGGTGGCGGTAAGGGCTCAGGCAGTAAATAGTCACGTACTAATTTTAATATTAGTGCATGGCCATTTACTGCCCCATTAAAAAAAGGCATTTTTCCTGCCACAGCTAAAAGTGGGCCAGCGTGCGCCAAAACTAGTGCAGGCCACTTTTTATAACGGCATAGTAAAGGGGCCCTTTAGCTATGTGGGCACCGACACTGAATATTGCTAGCACCCGTATAGCTGCCAGCTCTTCCTTAATTCTGCCCTCAGAGCACCTGGTCCAGCCCACTTTATAAATGACCAGTCAGATTTGATCTATGGCATTGCCCAGTCAGTACCTCTGAATATTGGAGGCTCCTGCCAGATTAAATCATTTAGGGCCCCTTTTACCAAGCTACGGCAAAACCTAGCTCTCCAATGTTCAAAGGAAATGATATTCAAGTTATATGTGCACTGTAAAAATGAAAGCAGTGTGGGGGAGGGGGCGTGCTTGGTGCATGCACAGAAGAGTTTGGCGGTAAGCTCAGGTCTAATGCACATGTGTTTAGCAAACCCGAATGTAAAGCACACATTGGCATCTGTTTTCTGTGCCTTTAAATATAAGCATTTTAATTTTTTTTTAATTTGGAACACATATTTAAACGCAGGAAACAGGAGCCTGTGTGCTTTCACTTTTGGGTTTGCACTGACTTGCTCATTCATTTCTCACTACCAGCACTTAGGGGCTTGCACATGATTCCTTCTGCTTCCAAATTATATAAATCCCAGTAGATTTTAAAGAAAGAATCATGAGAAATCCTTCCTTCAAACACCTTAATTGCTAACATGATTGTTTTTCAGCGGTAGGGTGTTTTCTGAGCTCTTCTCTGAGCATTGGGAGGGAATAGGAAATGATCTCATTAACATCCGTTTGACTGCATTAGCATGCTATTTGCACTAATCTTTGGTGTGTTGTTCTCCCATGTTAGAGCCTCTGAGCAGGTGCTAGTCCGCCGCTAACGGCCTTTAGCACCCATGTTTGGTTCTGAGCATTGGGTCATGTAAAATTCTTTGTGATATTCCCATGCTTGCTTGAATTCTGATATTGTCCTGGTCTCCTACATCTCTATTGGTAAGCTGATCTATGTGTCCATTGCCCTTTCTATAAAAAGGATATTTTCTTAGATTGTACTTTTGTTCTCTTTCACTCTCATCCTGTGATATCCCATTATAGATCCCTTTCCATTGAAGACAGCCTGTATGCAGTGTCAGTTTAAAAGTAAGCTCACATACTCTTCTCTCTGTTCCTCTTGTCATTTCTTCATCTCCTCCTCCTTCACCTCTTAGAGTAGGTCTTATAAATGTTCGCTCTGTTCCTCGCAAATCCCACTTCATTCATGATTTTCGCTTGGATCACTGTCTTAATCTTCTCTGCTTAACTGAGACTTAGCTATCTGATTTAGATATGATGCTGATATCTATGAATGTATTCTATAAAGGGTGCACCCTATTTCATGTCCTTTATTGAATATGTTCCTGCATATTGGCGATCAAATTTGAGTGTACATCCATCTCTGATCACCTTGTATAGAATCTACTGTTATGTGTTTATACATTGAAGGTATTTATATATCTTTATAATCCCCCTCCTTTTTGCTTCTCCTCCTGGGTATACATGTTTAGATCTTTAAGTGTGTCTCAATATGCTTTATGATGAAAACTGTCAACTGCTTTAGAAGGCACAATGAATATGTATGATATAAATTTGCCCACCACGTTGACAGTGCATACAGATCAATCTCATGCATATTATTGTGAATGTAATCCCTTATTATCTGGGGATTACTAAAGTATTGGTAGAGCTCTCCAGAGGAATTGGTGGGATGATTTGACTTGAGTGAGGGGTGTAGACCTTGCCCAAAGGGGGTGGGCTCATGAGAAGTTGAAGGAAGAAATGGTTCTGCATGTGTGAGTGAGAAAGCAGAGGAATAAAAGGTAATAAATGTTAGAGTTGGGGGAGACACTGGGTCTTTGGTTTCTCAAACCCCACTTGGACCCTTGGAGGACAGGGGGGGATCCCAAAGTGGCTAAATAAACTTAGGCTGAATTGAGGAGTAGTTTCTGCCCCTAACTGTGGCAACTGTGAAGGTGTGAAAAGCTAGGGTGGGTGAGGGGAGCCCATCCCAACAGCAGGAACCAGGACAGGGGAAGCCTGTTCAAGGCCAGGGTGCAGCTCCAGAAGTGTATCGCTGGAAGAAGGACAGCCTAAAGGGTCTGTGCCAGAGGAAAGTGTATTGTGATCAGGGAAATTCAGGAGCAGCCTCAGCTTATTACCAGCGTCTGGATGGGTAAAGGACAGGTGGTATTTGTAAATGTGTAAATATTGAAATTACGAAGAAGATCAAGTATGGAAAAAGTGTGTTGAGGTTGTAATGCACAATCTTGAATGGACAGGAGGAGTTCTACTATATATATGGAGTTATGAGGAGATTGATAAGGCTGATGATTGCAGAAAGTTCAGTAAAGTTGAGTTTGCATCTAAAACATCCTTGGAGTACCATGTGATTCATTAAAGCAGGAGTGAGAACGCTTGCTCCCTAGACTGATAAAGTTCACTGAGAAGCCACGCTTAATTCCCAAAGCTCCGGATCTCTATTCCGGACCATTTACCCACTCCCGAGCTTGACTGGTGACTGTGCAGGTGGAAGGAGAGCTGAGTGGAAGAAAAGCGATTGGAGAGAAAATGTATAATTAATTACGTGCCCCGGGTCTTGGGATTGTTGAGGGTTGGAGAAGTTGTCCGGGGCCCTGAGGAACTGAGGTAGTGTGAGCCAGACCCTGGGGTTACATGAGTGTCCTAGGAATGCAACTGGCTGTGCGCATCCTTAGGACTGGATTGAGAAGCCCAGTCTATACTGTGTGAGAAAACATGTGCATATTTATGGATATCTGTATGTTTTAGAGAGAGGTATGTGGGGAGTGAAATCATGATGTTACTACAACTATACTGTACTATGGTGCCATGTACTTTTATACTGAATGATCATATTTTTATTTTATCATAAGAATAACATTTTAATAACTGCCCAGATTATCAAACACAATCGAATCCCTTGTAAATACATTCCGAGATTCATAAGACAATCCTTAAGAATACTATGTTATGGAGGAAAACGCCTCAGTAATTATAATAGTGACGCTAAATTTGTGCTATACTTATCTATCACAGGCAGAAAACAAAACCTTCCATGCATATATTCTTATTTTGACAATTTAAGGGATCTTTTACTAAGGTGCTCTAGCATTTTTAGCTCACACTAAAAATCAGCTAGCACTAAACGTTGAGATGTCCATTATGTCCTATGGGCATCTTGGCATTTAGTGCCAGCTGATTTGTAGTGCAAGCTGATATGATTTCTCTATAATTGATGACCTATCATATGATACAATCCAATCTATTACTCAGGAACCTATAGACAATAACATAATGTATTCTTCTTTACCATGTTTGTATGCACCTTAATGCAATACCACTTTCATCCTTATGTCGAAAAAGATTTCTCTATAATTGATGTAATCTTCTTTACCATGTATGTATGCACCTTAATGCAATACCATTGTAACTCTGCTAACCGGAAATGGCAATCGCCACTACGGCAAATGTAAGCCACATTGAGCCTGCAAATTGGTGGGAAAATGTGGGATACAAATGCTACAAAAATATAATAAAAGCTAAAAACACTAGTGCACCTTAGTAAAAAAAAAAAAAAAACCCTTAATGAACCTTCTGCTCATGATGGATAAGTATAGCACAAATTTAGCAGTGTCATTATAATAACTGAGGTTTTTTTCTTCATAACATAGTATTCTTATGACCTTTTGTCTTTTCAGCCTCAGAAGAGTATTTTCAAGGGATTATTAGACTGTGTTGGATAATTTGGGTTGATGTTCCCTTGTTCACATTTTCGAAAAAATGGTTGTATACAGAATTTAATAACTGCAACATATGCACCCCCCTACTCCCACCCTTCAAATTTTGGTATACTTTGAAATTGTAGGATATATGGACCCAGAAAGGTTGGGAGATCATTTCTTCTGATTCTAATGTCCTTGTCTGATTAGAAATCTGCAACATAGACTCCCTATTTAGTTCAAGAACTGACATAGAATAAACATTTCATAATAAATTCTTCAAACATTATTCCTTTGCTTTATGGAATGCATATTTTGGTAAATTTGTAAATGAGTCATTAAAATATATTTTACCAAATGCCTTTTTCCTGTACTAAAGAGGAAGACTGCATTCGTTTATTTATTAACATTCTTGCTTAAGAAAGGGATCAGTTTACTATTAATGCAATTGAATTATTTTCTGCAAAATACTGGCAGAGACTGATGTCAGAAGTCTTTCTGTTATAGGGTATATTAGAAATGACATCACTGTTTCTTTGCAGCTTCTGAACTCCTGTGCCATATAACATTCTTGACACCACAAGGAGCAGGAAAGACTGTCATACATTTTGAGTGTGAAATACTGGCACACGAGAAACTCTGAATCAGAGAAAAGGAGACTTAAAAAAAGTACAAAGACATACTTTTTTAAAGTCTCCTTTTCTCTGATTCAGAGTTTCTCTAAATAAATTTCATCGTTCTGGCTTTCTAATGAACTGATGTTTACTTGTCAGCATTATCTGGAATTGTTTTAATTTTTGTTCTGCATTTCTTTGTATCTTTGGGTCTTCATGTTGCTGGATAGGTTTTTAAAAATCACAACAGAAATTTGTTATATTGTCTCCAGATTTATGGTTTTGCTCATTACTGTTCATTACTCGAAGAGCTTTCAATTTGACTTGGATTCTTTTCAGATAAACAGTGTAAGGAGCTGAAAAATGTACATAATCTATCCAAATAATTACCCATAACATATCATCCCTCTCAAAACACTGCATATTTTTAAAAAACAGGACCCAGTAATCATGTCCTTCCTATTTATGTCCTTTGTCCTCACATCTGACATACAGCCTACTGTCATCTGGTAAAAATATTTACCAGTTGGATCTGAACTGGCCTGGTAATAGAGAGAACACATCTGGAGTCTAGACTCAGTGGCTCTATGGGCAGGGTCATATCTCTGTGCTACATCAGCCCAGCGCCTATTTCTGTTTACATAGGTGGTGTGCGGCATCATCTGTTTCAGCTGTCAGACACATTGAGCCCCCTCTCCTACCCCACCAGCCTTGATCCCTTTATGCTGGAGAAATACCAAGGCAACATCCCCTTTTCATTTCTCTCTGGCTGTGGTTATCCCCACTGCTGAGAGGCAAAATGGAAGCACAGGACTCTTGGCACACTCACACTCATAATTAAAGAAAAATGCAATCCAATAAGCTATATTTTTATCAGTAGATCAAAGCTTTGTTACATGTGGCTATTGAATCCATTTGGGAAGAATATTCATGTCAGACAGAAATCAGAAATACACGTATATGAATATATAAGAACTAGATTCTTGGCACATGGGAAACTATTTCTAAGTGGTCTAAGGCAGTGGTTTCCAAGCGTTTTGAAAGAGAGGCACCACAGGCCAAGAGTTCACATTTCTGCCTTTCTCCCTTTAGTCTGTTCCTAAACTTTAAATTTATTTTGATTTATTAACTGTCTTTATAAAAAGATTTACTTAGGGGCCCTTTTTCTAAGCAGTGCTAAGCCCACTGTGGACTTACTACATGGCAATCCGGAACTACCACCGGCCTAACGCAGGTTCCACCCCAGCACACAGCATTTCCCACGCTAAGGAAAATAGATCCCTATTTTTTACCTCCAGGTTACCTCAATGGGTGGTGATAAGAGCTCCCCCCCGCATAGCCATGCCATAACTGCAATCTTACCACATGACCATTTCTTTTTTCGGCATTTTTACCTACTGCAGAATAAAGGCCCTCAGCGTGTGGCAAAACAGCCACTGCCGTTAGCAAAGGGCCCCTTTTACCGCAGCTTAGTAAGAGGGCCCCTCAGGGCAGTATAAGCTCAGGGATAAACAGGTTGTGGGGTATATATATCTCAGTTGGGGGGTATATATATATATATATATACACATATGTAAGAAGATTGGGGGTATATATATCTCAGGGATAAACAGGTTGGGGGTAATTTTTTTAAAGTCTCTTTTAACTTAAAATAATATATTATATACAGAAATAGGTGTTTATAAAATTTAACAGGATACACATGCATGAAGGTATCCATTATACAAGTAAATGCACTTCATATATTTTTGCTTAGTATAGAGACCATTTCAGAAGGCTGGTGCAACATTTGCACATGCAAATAGCATGCTTAAATATGTAAATGGTCCAAAGGTCTTTTAGAAAAGCTACTGCTACTTACATATGTGGGATAATGTGGGATACAAACGCAACAAATAAAATATGTATGCCCACAGTCCCCTGGATTCTATATAGTGCACCTAATCTAGGTGTATTCTATAACTACACACATTGATTGCTTTACAAAGCTGTTAAGCATTGTTAACAGCTCTTAACAAGCAATAACGAGCACTAATTGGCAAAAATTAGAACTTATGTGCATACATTGCTAAGCGTATTCTGTAATGTACTGCGCCTAATTCTAATGCATGCAGGCAAAAAGGGGCATGCTTAGGAACTTGTAAATGTGCATTTTGTGGGTGTTCCAAAATCTGCACGTTATAAAATATGGGCCAGTGCATATAAATCTACATCCAGGGATTTACACTAGCTTTTCATTGGCGTAAATGGACGCTGTAATGATTCATGGGCTCTGCCTAGAGCTGGCAGGCCGAGCGAGGAAAAGTTCCCATTTGTATTACCTCGGCCACAACATAGGTTTTGGAAAAAGAAGGAAAACCTGGCCTGGCAGGAGAAAGAGGAGGGTCCCAGCAAATAGAGTCAATGCAAATTGGGGAGGAATCCTTTCAGCTAGACCATGATCCAGAATTAGCCAAGGCTCCTGGACTGACAAGGCAGGGAGGGGGAGGGGCTCCAATGGGCTAATAAGAAGTAGAAGGAAAAGAGAGGAGGGGGGATGTGACCCACACTGGAGCAGCCTTGGAGTGCTACCAGAAACAGATTAGCAGGGAGAGAGATGAGGTGCTCCCTGTGCTATGCCTGAAACAGGTTCCCTAGGAGCAGTGAAGCCTAGAAAGGGTTCCCTAGGAGCAGTGAAGCCTGGAAAGGGTTCCCCAGGGGGGCAGTGAAGGCCCCAAATACCCCCACCCTGAGCCAAGTGAAATGGGGGGGGGGGCTGGAGGTCCATCAAACCTCTGGTCCCTCGTCCCCCACAGACACAAGTTCAGGGAGCTGGAGATCTGGTGGATGTCCAGCCCCCTAACCCCCTCCCCCCCAGCATCCCCTCAGATGTCCCTGGTGGCCCAGTAGGCTGTGGGTCAGTCCCCCCACCTGGTGGTCTAGCGGCCCTTCCCCACCCCCTACCTTCAGTGCCAACTCAAAAAATGGTGATGCCCAGCCCTGCCCAGTGCATCCTTATATGGTGTGAAGCCCCACCCAGCGCATCCCAGGATGCGCTGGCCAGGGCTGGACACCACCATTTTGAGGTGGCGCCGATGGAAGAGGAGGGAGGCCACCTCCTTCCTCCAACTGAAGGTAGGGGGTGGGGAAGGGCCGCTAGACCACAAGGTTGGGGGATTGACCTGTGGCCCACTGGGCCACCAGGGACATCTGAGGGATTCTGGGGGGCTTAGGGGGCTGGGCACCCACCGGATCTCCAGCTCCCCTGAACCTGTGTTGGGGGGGTCGGGGGGACCGAGGTCCACCGGACCTCCAGCCCCCTGTCGCTGGGGGGGGGGGGGGGTCAGGTCGGGGCTCCAAATGCATGCTGGACAGGGCTCACCATTCCTCCTCAATGGTCTGCAAACCCTAAAGCCAGCTCCGAGATGGCCTAGGGTTTGCCGCGGCCAGCGAGCCAATTTTTGGCATGCTAGTCACTGATCATTGGGGACGAATAGGTTTAGCATGCATTTGCATGTTACTTATGCTAAGAGCTTTGTTTTTAGCATGCATTCGCATGCTAGTTGGATTCAGAACTTGCGATCATGTTGTTTCACATGTTCAGGGGCTCTGATCATAGTGCTGTAGCAAACGTAGGCGCTAGTATAGCACTAACAGCCTCTAGTGCCTGCATTTGCTTCTGATCATTGGCCCATCTGTGTTTTACTTTTGCTTTCACACCGTCCCACAGGAGGACCAGTGTAGGTGCTAACTGGTAAGGAGGCGGGACCAGCCAGCATTATCATATACTATGGCTGTTAGCAAACGGCGTGAAAAACCATGAACCATTTCCTTTTTTGAATTATAAAATGAACTAATTTAGCTATGGAATGAACTGTGTGTGAACTGTGAGATGCATTCTGACTGATGATCAGTAGTAATGCCTTGGGGCTCTGCTTATGAGTTAATTTGCAAGACAGGATTATCCTCAGAAGGGCAAATATTTAAAGTCTCCTTGGAGTGTGTTTTGTTTTTTTCCTCTTAAGCATGGAAAAGAAGAAAAGGGACAGAGCTTTAACAAACTGGTTGTCCAGGAGTTGAATTGAGGGAGAGGAAGAGAGAAAGTGAGCCTCACTTTTGGTTTAAGCAATACAAGAATAAAACACTGCAAAGTGCTGTACACTATGAGAGAACTCTCCCTCTTAAGAATATTGAAAGCCATTCCTTTGTGAGAAGCCAGATAGAAATCCCGGACCGGAGTTATGGATTGGGATACAGTAGGTTTAGGTGCTGTTTGTTTTTTGTGTTTGGAGGCTCATTTTGCAGCTGCCTTATATTCAAAGAGAGAAAAGACTTCATCCAGATATTGCCCAGCATTACACAACAAGGGGACCGTGTCACAACGGTATATAGATTTAATTGTATGAACTAAGTATATTCTAAATACCGCACGTAGATTTAAATGATATTTAGAATACGATTAGCGTGATTGCCTAACATGTGTTAATTTTTGGCTACTAAATGGACTTGGGAAAAATCCACCAATTCCCGGAATAAACATGTATAGAAGTTTGTGCGTTTGGGAAGCTCGCCAGGTGCCCTTGGCCTGGATTGGCCGCTGTCGTGGACAGGATGCTGGGGCTCCGATGGACCCTTGTCTTTTCCCCAGTGTGGCTTACTTATGTACTTATATAAGTACCAACACCCCTCCTCGGCGTATCAAACCCCCCTCCCTTCCAGTCTAAGCCCGACTCACGCCCCTCCCACCGAGTTCCAGACTCCTCCCTCTCTCCGATTTCAACACCCCCCCTCCGCGTTACTGGCCCCTGGACCCCTGCCACGACCCTCTCGACCCCACCTTTCCACCGGAAACCCTCCCCCCCGTCGAGTACCTGTGCTGAGGGGTGCAGGGCCGTGCTGATGCGGTAATCGAGGTAAGCGCCGCAGGGGGGCGCCCACCTCTGGAGGGCGCCGCCGCGGTGCTTACCCTCGCCCCGGCGCCCAGCCCAATCGTGGACTTCGGACGTCCCTGCTGCCCTCACAAGCATAGCGCTTTTGCGAGGCAGCTCGGGCTCTCCCTCCTTCCTTCCTTAGTTCCCGCTCTGGCGCCTCGATCAGCAGCCCCCCCCCGCGTGTTTTTAAACCTTTACTCGATGTCAATCATGAGAAGCACAACCACGACCTCCATTTTCCGCTTCTCTCTTCACACAGTGTCCCGCCTTCAGCGTCAGCGATGATGCATTTCCTGTTCCCAAGGCGAGGGCGGGACACTGTGTGAAGAGAGAAGCTGGAAACGAGTCTGTTGTGCGTTCTTCATTGACTGACATCGCGGAAAATGTTAAAACACGCTGGGGGGGGGGGGGGGTTGCTGATCGGGGGAGCCAGAGCGGGAACCAAGGAAGGAAGGAGGGAGAGCCAGAGCTGCCTCGAAAAACGCTGCAGCCTGCCACATGTAGGGGGGAGGGCAGGGGAGAGGAGAACTGTTGGCCATGTATGGATACAGGCAGGGAGAGAGAAGAAATCACTGGACAGGAGGGGAGAGGGCAGAGCAGGGGAGAGAATTGCTGACAGGCATGGATGGGAGGGCATGGATGGGAGGGCAGAGAGGCATGGATGGGAGGGCAGCAGCAGGGCCCAGGGAGAGGACAAATTGCTGGAAGGGGAGGGGAGAGAGGAGGATTGCTGGCTATGGATGGAGGAGGGAAGGGCAGAGAGGGACAAGGATGGACATGGGGGCCCAGGGAGAGGACAAATTGCTGGAAATGGAGGGGAGGAGGATTGCTGGCTATGGATGGAGGAGGAGTGAAGGGCAGAGAGGGACAAGGATGGACATGGGGGCCCAGGGAGAGGACAAATTGCTGGAAATGGAGGGGAGGAGGATTGCTGGCTATGGATGGAGGAGGAGGGAAGCGCAGAGAGGGACAGGATGGACATGGGGGCCCAGGGAGAGGACAATTTGCTGGAAATGGAGGGGAAGGGAGAGAGGAGGATTGCTGGCTATGGATTGAGGAGGGAAGGGCAGAGAGGGACAAGGATGGGACATGGGGGGCCAGGGAGAGGACAAATTGCTGGAAATGGAGGGGAGGGGAGAGAGAGGAGGAGTGCTGGCTATGGATGGAGGAGGGAAGGGCAGAGAGGGACAAGAATGGACATGGATGGGAGGGCAGGACCCAGGGAGAGAGAAGAAATTGCTGGAATTGGATATAGAGCAAGAATGAAGAAGAAAGGAGAAAGTAAGAAATAAATGGAAAGGAAGCCCTGGAATGGAGTTAAGAGGACAGATAGCAGCAGACTCAGATACTGGGCCAGCATGCTCGGAAAAAGAAAGTCACCAGACAACAAAGGTAAAAAAAAAATCATTTTATTTTCATTTTAGCGTTTGGAATATGTCCACTTTGAGAATTACATCTGCTATCTTATTTTGCAATGTATAGCAATTTGTTTCTAAGAATATTGCTGACAGTTCCTGTCATGTGGCAAGTGGTGAGCGATCATTTCACCGGGGGGGGGGGGGGGGGGGGGGGCGTGATCATTTCACCCGGGGGGGGGGGGGGGCGCCAACTGATAGTCTGCAGGGGGCGCCACAGACCCTAGGCACGGCCCTGATGGGGGACCCCGACCCCCAACAGCCGAAGTCCACTTCTCGGCTGTGCGATGTTGCTTGCTCAATGATCTGATCAAGTTTCTGTGCGTGCGTCTGACATCAGAGGGGGGGTGTTGAAATTGGAGGGCAGGGGGAGTATGGAACTCGGTGGGAGGGACGTGAGGGGGCCTTGAACTGGAAGAGAGGGAGGAAGGGAGGGGGGTCTGGAACTCGGAAGGGAGGGAGGGGGTGTGGGTCTCGGAGGGGACAGAGCGAGACAGCGAGGGAGTGTGGGGGATTACCTTGCTAGCGCCCGTTTCATTGCCTACTGAAATGGGCCTTTTTACTAGTATGGAATAAATTGCCCACTGACTTAAGATTGGAACCCAGCCTTATAGTATTCAGAAAGAAATTAAACACATAGGGGCCCTTTTACTAAAGTGCGTAAGGTGCCTATTCATGTCTAACGCGCATCAATTTGGAACTACCACCCGGCTACCACGTGCCCCGGGAGGTAAGTCCATTTTTTATGTGCGTCTAATACGTGCAGCAGAACATATTTTTTATTTTCTACTGCAGGGCGCTAACCGGGCAGTAACTGGCAGTGTACGCGTGCTGACATTTATCTCCCGGTTAACATGTGAGACCTTACCGCTAAGTCAATGGGTGGTGGTAAGGTCTCAGGCCCAAAATTGATGCACACTGATTTTTATTTTGCCACACGTCCAGTTTCGAAACAAAACACCTTTTTTGTAGGTGTGTTGAAAAAATGGACCTGCATGCGTCCAATACACACGTCTAAACCAGGCCCAAAATTGATGCACACTGATTTTTATTTTGCCACACGTCCAGTTTCGAAACAAAACACCTTTTTAGTAGGTGTGTTGAAAAAATGGACCTGCATGCGTCCAATACACACGTCTAAACCAGCGCAGGCCATTTTTCAGCACACCTTGGTAAAAGGACCCCGTATATTTTTTCCTCTGTTTAAGATGATAATTTATATTGCTTATGAAAGGAAAGGATGTTAAGCCCTAAGAAATGCTTAGCACATGAAAACAGGTTACCGCAAAACATGTTAAAGGGGCTGATATTCACATTGCGGGAGGTAGCTGGGCTGCCTTCCACAGTCAACGCTGAGCCTAGATATTCAATGCTGGGCTGTTTAGGGCGACTGGCATTGAATATCCAGTTTATTTTTGGCTGGTTCCAACTTAACCGGCCAAGTCAATATTCAGCGCTGGACGATTAAGTTGAAACCAGCAAAGATAGGCCTGCTATTGAGATGGCCAGATTTGGCCTCCAAACGTAGCCACCAATGAGCTGAAAATCTGCGGATAGCTGGTTATATCGTACGATATAACTGGCTGTCTGCTAAGTGCTAACCGGTGATATTCAGCGGGAGACAGCCAGCTATCTCCCATTGAGTATCATTGGATAGCCAGCTAAGTACTATTTAATCATCCAGGTACTATTCCTGGCCAGTTAAATGGTTTTGAACATTGGGGGGGAGGGGAGCATTTTGTGGTATTTTGTCTGTTAGTGCATGCTAAGCAAACAATAACTTAGTCTGAAAAATATTTTTTAGAAGGAGCATGTTTTTTAGAGGGAGCGTGTTAGTGGGAAATGGGCATGGAAGCGATAACCAGCTAGCGCATTCACATTTGAGCGTGCAAGCTGGATGAAGCTGAGTTAATGCGGGAGCAAGTGGAGGAGCATTTTCAATATGACAAACAATTCCAATTTTGGATGTTTACTAAAAATGTCCAAAAGCTAGTACCAAATATGGTCATTTTCGAACCAGAAAAAGACTATCTTTTTTGGTTTGAAAATCACCCTATTTTATACATTAGACACATGTTTAGCGTGTCTTTCATTAAGGGTCATTTTTAAACTAAAAAACATCCAAGGGAAAAATGCACACACAAAAAAAAGCCAGATTGACCACACAGACACAGAGCTGCCAAGGGGGTCTCAATTTTTGAGAGGGAGATTTTAGTACACTCCCCCAGCCATGCCCACTCGGCATTGGCTCCATCCACTCTGCCATGACTCCGCCAACTCAGACTCACGTCATCTTTTTCTTTTGGTGTAGGCATAGGAAAAAAAAAGATTTTAAATGCTCCCAGGTTTCAATCCAATTCATGTTTAATGTGGGATATAAATGATATAAATAAGTAAATAAATAGAAACTATGAATGTTGAACACCTGATTCTCATAGCATGATGTCTGTTGTAGAGGCCCTTTACCTTGAGAAAAAAAATATCAGCATAAATATAACAGTACTAGGGTATCCCTATAACCAGCCCCTCCAAAATGACACACTGATTACAATTTCTAACAAATTACTACTCTACCTATGAAAAGTTATTCCCTTATTACACTTTTATATATCTATCAATATAGACAGATCTCTCTCTCTCTCTCTCTCTCTCTCTATATATATATATATATATATATATATTATAGATAGATAAATTTAAATTGTTTGAAGTGGCAAATAGCTTGCTGATGCCATGCTTGACAAATTTGGGGTAATTACATTTTATAAAATATTTCTATGTTTATGTACAAGTTGGGAAAGTCCTGCATTCTATTCCATCTGTTTTGAAACCTTAGTGTAATTATTACTGACTACATTTACCTCACCCTCGCACTTTTTCCGCCATCCTTCTACTCAAAGGCTGCTTTTTTGTATCTATATTGATCAATTCAGCTAAACACCACCGCTTTTCCCTCCTTCCAACCTCGAGACCCCCCCTTGCTTCATGCTTCGACTGTTTCCCAGCGCTGAGCTGAACACCCGATTCGCCTGCCCTGCCGACGCTGCTCCTTTCACAGCAGCGGAGCAGCAGCTGCTGGGGATGGTAAACCATGGATAGGCAGCCCCTTTCTCCATACCCCTCCTGTTCCCTCCCCTCTTACCCGGCATTCTATGTCCTCCTGGGCTGGCCACTGCTGTTTCTCCTGATGAACAGCTGCAGAGCAGGAATAGGAAATGCAGGTCCGCAGCCTTCAGGCATATGCTATCGGCTCTGCTGGTTCTCTGCCCCGGAATGGGAAGTTGATATCACCAGGGGCAGGGGACTGGCAGAGCTGTCAGCTCATGCCTGAAGGCTGGAGCACCGTGCTTACTGTTTGCTGTTTTGCCACCACTGCTGCTCATCAGGAGGAACAGCAACAGTGGTGCAGTGTCAGCAATGAGCGGGAGAATTTCCTGCTTTGGCGGGAGCACGGGAGACTTGGCAGGTCTGCAGACATCCCAGTAGAGCAGTGGGGCAGCCTAGGGGTCACTGTAGTGAACTTCACATAAAAGGTCCCAGGTATATATAACATCATAACCCCCTGATATTCTATGATGACCCCTCCAGGAAAGCAAAAAACATGTACTGCACCCAACTGTACACCACTACACTAGCCCCTATGCCTGCAGGTGTCACCTATATGTGGGTTCAGTAGGTATTTTGTGGGTTTTGGAGGGATCATACTTTCCATCACATGTACCAGTTAGAGTGGGATATGGGCCTGGGTCGTCTTCTACAGTCCACTGCACCAATCACTACGTTATTCCAGGGACCTGTTTCTGTTCTAAGAGGAACGGTCATTATATCTGCAGTTGTAGTAGAGGCTGCTTTGTGCTAGGGGGATAGGAGGGCATCAGTGACCACCGGGGGATTAAGGAAAGTCATGCCTTTATCCCTCCAATGGTCATCTGGTCAATTTGGGCACCTTTTTGGCACCTAGTCGTTATTGAAACAAATCTAGCCAAAAACATGCTTTTTTTGCCCTCAATGTTTTTACAATGTTCCATTATTGCAGAAAAACTGTCCCACCTCCAACACACCCCCTTGAGATTTAGATGAACTGCCTAGAAACATTTCTTAAAATTAGTTTCAAAAACAGCAATTTGGATGTTTTTTGCGGGAAAAAACATCCATCTGCTGCTTTGTGCTGCTTTTTGGACATTTTTCTGTTTTGAAAATGAACCCCTCAGCATCTACTTAATAGGAGGTGGTATATGCTCCTGCATTTTTTTATTTTTACAAATTTCATGGGTTAATGGAAAAATTAGTGTGGGACCTGCAAAATAAAAAAAAAAAACAAAAAAAACCTAAATACTGCTGCATTAAATCTGGGCTTAGCTCGCAGGAAAATCCCACTTTAAGATGTAGCAAGCCCAGATTCTAATGACCTTTAATAAAAAGGCCTCTTAATTAGTAGTACATTGCATATGTTTACAATTTTTATAATTGCTCTTATTGTATTTTTGTAATCTGTAAATCATTTTGTATGTATTTTTTTTATATCAGGAACATGGTATGTACAAAAATCTATAAATACAGCATATTTGAGGAGGAGGGGAATTAAAAGCAAATTCTCCCATCTCTCTTAAGGTAAAATTATTACTATGCCTATGAAATATCTGGGTTTGAGGTGAAGACTCTAGGATTTTGTAAGAGAATTTTACACCTCTGCCAGAGTTACCAAATTGTTTGTGGCCTACTAATTTCAAAAAGAAGATGGCATCAGTGCTTCTGCATTTCAGAAGTGCTGCAGGAATGAAAAAGACTTTTCTCTCAATGTGTTGCAATGTAGAAATCAGAACTGGTACATCCAGGTTGGGACATGGACACCTCTATTCATATTTCAGAAAAGGACATGCCAATATAGAGCCTTTTCTAAAATACATGCAGGAATACACGTGTATATTCTGGCTACATACAACAGGAACATCTATTTTACAATTGTCAATGTGGAAAACATCAATGGAGGGAACTTGGCAATTTAAATGCATAAAATGGTATTTTAGAACTTACACATGTAAGTGCCAACACTTAAGGGCTACTGTTAGGATGTGTTGTTTTACTACTAACTCGTGCTAGTTTTGCTCAGGTCCCATGTTTTTCTGGTTATCCTGGTTTTCGTAAGCTTTTGAAAACTTAGATTTTTGAGTAAGCTGTTCTTGGATTATAAATGTATTTAGTGTTATTTATTCTAGTTTTTTGTGTTATATTTTCTAATTTGTTAGATTGTAAATTCTATTAATTTTATAAATTTTGTTAAAGTGGCAATTTTGTTGTCTGAGCTTTTTGTTAATTTTGTTATTTACTTAAATTATTTTTATTTGTAAATTTTGTAAACTGTTTTAAAACTTCATTGTATTAAGTGGTATATTAAGTAACTATATCAAATCAAATCAAAAGTTATGCACAGCGACCTAGTGATGGATAACTGGGGTTAACATAAACATGTCTTAACGGTAGCCCATGTCAGTGGAGTTCCTAGGCTGGCTGACACCCGGGGCGGATCGCCGATGCGTGTCCCCCTCGGGTGCAGCGTGACACCCCCCCCCCCACCGGTGAAATTACACCCCCCCCCCCCGGGTGCATTTTTACCTGCTGGGGGGGGGGGGGTGCCGCACGCTTGTTGGCTCCGAGTCCGCTTGTTCCCTGGCTGCTGCTCCCTCTGCCCCGGAACAGGAAGTAACCTGTTCCGCGCAGAGGGAGCAGCAGGGAGGGAACGATTGGACTCGGAGCCAAGAGGCATGTGGCACCCCCCCAGCGGCGTGCACCCGGGGCGGACCGCCCCCCCCTTAGTACGCCACTGGCCCATGTACATAACTTCCTGCCTCATACTTGTTTATTTGTCATTTTAAAATCCTATACATGCAAATGCTCTTAATTAAGTACAAAGGCCACAATCTTCTGAGGCATTAATCCCTTCTGTTAAAGGCTACCTAAAATGAGCACTTTTGGAGAACCGATACATGCCTGGGAACAGCTGTAAATCCTGATGTTGATAAATTAAGGCATCCACATACATTCCTCTTCTGAATTTGGAAAAACACGTATAGCTTATGGTCCTGTCCAAGCCCCACTCAAGCCTCGCACCCTTGCTATCTGTGCATAGTGTAGCTTTATACCTGTAAATACCAACTTTCTAAAAATTAGGTTTTCTACATGTGTCTATGTGTAAATGCCAGTATTTACATGTGTGAATCTCAGCTAGGGCTTCCCAAATAGTCACATTAGTTTCACTAAGAAAACTTCCACACATAGACTGAGGAATTTTGTATAGGTCACCTAAAGTTAGGCCCTCAATTTTGTGCGTGGATTGGCTTAATTGGTGATAGTAATTGGCAATATCAAGCATTTAATTGGCAGTCATTAGGGTTTATGCACAAATGTGCCCTAGGCCCTATTCTGTATTAATCCACAAACAAACCTTTTCTGGAGGCAGGAAGTTAGTAGGACTAGAGGACATGAATTGAGGTTGATGGGGGGCCAACTCAGGAATAATGTCAGGAAGTATTTTTTCACCAAAAGGGTAGTAGGTACCTGGAATACCCTCCTGCGAGAGGTGGTGGGGATGAAAATGGTAATGGAATTCAAAAATGTGTGAGATGAATACAAAGGAATCCTGTTTAGAAGGAATGGATTCAAAGAAGCTTAGTGTTGATTATGTGGCAGGCTGCAGATTGAATGTATCGCTATTACTGCAGAAGAAATGAACGTAGAAGACATGAACAGTAGATGTAGAAGAAACAGCATTAGGAGCCTGAACCTACCTGCAGGAACTGAGGGCTCTGTTCCAATTCAAACTGTGTTCTGCTTAAACTGTTGGACATCAAATTCACTAAAAATGATCTACAGGATCCTCCAATACAAAGCAATAGTAACCACTCTTACCAGCCCCCTGATGGTGCATTCTTTCCTACCTGCCTACAAGATATTGAATAAGGTCAGAAAGAAAGTACCCACATATGGGGACAAAAATTCTAATTGTGCCAGACTGCAAGACTCCTCACATGGAAATAATGTATAGCCAACGAAGCTCTTCTTAGGGTTCCAGAAGCAGCTAAAAGTAGTAAATCCCTGTTATGGCCTCTACTATCTGGTCAGCTCTAAATAACAGGACTCACACTTTCAAAGATCTGAAAGAGTTGCAGAAGTTTCTCAAAGATATAATTGAAAACTCTGTGGATACTTAAATATGCTGCCCAATACAATAGTATTACTTTTGCGATATGTAACTTATATATGGTGATCTCCTTAAACACATGGGATGAGCTGGGTGATTCAACTATTTTTATTTTTTGTTACATTTGTACCCCGCGCTTTCCCACTCATGGCAGGCTCAATGTGGCAGGCAATGGAGGGTTAAGTGACTTGCCCAGAGTCACAAGGAGCTGCCTGTGCTGGGAATTGAACTCAGTTCCTCAAGACCAAAGTCCACCACCCTAACCACTAGGCCACTCCTCCAAACTATTCCATTACTTCATACATATTCTTATGCTGGACATAGAAATCCTGTACGGTGATGGTAGAGTTACATTGTGACTTGAGCTGCTTTGATGGAGTAGCATGGTTTATTTATTCATTGTGATTTATTAACCACCTTTATGAAGAGATTCACCCAAGGCAGTGTACAGCTGGTACAGTTTAACATAAAACTTACAATTTTGTTAACAGTATAACAATAGTAAAACAATCAAGAATAAACATAAATACAATAAATGAGATAAACTTGAAAACAGTAAAATGAAACCTAATAATGGAACTACCGTTAAACAGTATCAAAAATATACACATTTAACAAAAGTGGGATTCAAATACCAGAGATATAATACAATGTTAGCGTAATACTAATGATATACCTGGTTGTAATGTAAAGCCAGGAAAGATGGTCAACTTGTAGTTTAGATACCTCAATTGACTTTTAACTATTACTTTTTTGAGTCCAACACATGTTTTCAATGAAAGTTCTTTTATCTATACAATCTGGGCTCTGCATTCATAATTGCAGGTTTAAAGATCGAGGTTACACTGCTTCAGCCTTAAGAAAAGCTTATTATGGAGCTAAGTATGCTCATCATGAGGCATTGTTGCAATATAGTAATACATGTATTCAAGATAGATTGGTAGCAGTATTTCCCTACACTGTCCATATGTTTCTGGTGATGTCCCTGTTATACAAATCTTCGAATGTGCTGCAGGTTCATCATTGTTTTCAAGAGCCACCTATTGTTGCATATCAGAGGGAGTGTTTCTATAGGGTCATATAAAAGATTGGATTACATTGTTAAAGAAATTCACAGAACAGCACAGATGGGGTTCAAAGCCCAAGGCACAATCCAGAAAACAAAAAAATCTGGACAAATCCTTTCATTCCACAGCAAGGATCAAAATGGTACATCAATCTCCTATAACGTCAATCCTTCACAGGCCGTGTTTCGAGGTACAGTGCCTGCCTCAGGGGTCTATATTGTAAACAATTGAAAATATTATTATGTACAAAAATAGATAATCTCTAAGAAAACACGGTCAACTTTTATTTGGATTCGTACTTTGTTCAGTGTCATGGCAGGCTGTGTCATTTTATGTTTGATAGATCAAATAATGTTTTGGCAAAAGTATTCATATATTTTATTTATCCTTTAAGGACAAATTCCTTTTTATTGATGAACCTAAGCTTTCCAGCTGGTTCTTTATCATTAGAAACCACATATCCAATGGTGAGTTTGTCTTCTCTATCTTTGAGGTTTCCATTCTCATATTTTTGCATTTTTTAAATTGAATTACTCATCACTTCAACACACCACATTTGATGTCTCATGGGCACTAGTCCTGAGTAGGACCTTACTTTTGGATTAGCAGTTTCACTGGTCTGATTTTTCTTATCACACACTATTGTGCACTTTCATAAGTACATACGTAATGCCACACTGGGAAAAGACCAAGGGTCCATCGAGCCCAGCATCCTGTCCACGACAGCGGCCAATCCAGGCCAAGGGCACCTGGCAAGCTTCCCAAACGTACAAACATTCTATACATGTTATTCCTGGAATTGTGGATTTTTCCCAAGTCCTTTAGGAAACCGTCTAACCCCTTTTTAAACTCTGCCAAGCTAACCGCCTTCACCATGTTCTCCGGCAACAAATTCCAGAGTTTAATTATTAATATTTATATATTTTAATGCAGTATAGATTATCACAACAATTTACAACACTCATGAAGCATTTTTGCAATATTTATCACTTAATATACAATTTTTAACTATGTTGACCTTGTTAACATTAAGGGACAAAGTTGTGGGAATGCCAGTGGTGTGCAACTGCCATAACGGGTCCTGTTTGAGATACACCGTGACAAATGAAAATCATCTCTTGTGATAACACTAATTACAATTCTAGTTCTGTAATTTATGCTGTACAATGTACCTGTGATATTATTTATATTGGGAGGACATCTAGATCAATAAAACAGCAGCTTACTGACTATAAATCAAGAATTAATTGTATAACAAATAGGTTTCTTTGGTAGCTCACTGGCTAGAGAAGAATCATACTATCAATGACATACAGTGGAGGGTATTGGAACAGATCCATTTGGGAGTGGAAGGGGGTGACAGTGCATCTCTGCTCAATTTTAAACAGCAGTGATGGATTTTCACCTTAGATACTGTGGCGCTCGGGGGCCTAAATTTAGAAATTGATTGTTTTTCTCTGATTTGATGTGCTGTTGTTCCTTTGATTTCTATTGGTTGGGCCAACTAATGTTTTGTATAAGGGTGGCACAGAGGTTTGTGTGCCATTTGAAATCATCTAGATGCTGAGAGTGTGGTAGCGTCAACATAGGTAGGTGAGTTAGAAGTAGTTGTATTACTTTTTAAAGTTATAGATACATTAATTCTCTCTTTTTTTGTACTTTTGCCAGGACCGAGACCTGATGCAGCTTTGCAAAACATGTCATGTTGGTGCAGGTCTGAGACAATTAAGAAATTGATGAAATTTGCTAGAAGATAAGTGTTTTCAACTTTAAAAAAAATTTTGAATTTTATGGTTTACCAGTTGTTAGTATTCTACTACTGTTCATTTGGGTTAGTGTTGCCGAGTTTTCACACTGTTGGAATTGACTTTTTGATGATTCATTTATCTTTGTCTCTCCCCTGGGGGGTTTTGTACTATTATTGGATGTTCACTGGAGCATCTCTTTTGTGGAATTACTTAGAATTAGGGAGATCCTGAATTCTCTACAGGGAGAACTGTTCCTGCAATTGGTAATGGAATCCCATGTAGTCTGGGGCCATACTGGACTTAGTGCTTATGAATGGGGAGAGTGTTTCTGATGTTATAGTAGGTGATCATCTGTCATCTAGTGATCATTGGATGGTGTGGTTCAACATTATGACAGGTGTGGAAAGGCTTCGTTCAAAAGTAAAAGTTCTAGATGTTAAAAAAAACCCACAAAAACTATCTTTGTGGTTGAGATGGAAGAATACCTGAAAGAATTGTTAGCTAGATAGGAACAGCTGGGAGAAGTAAACATTGGGCAAAACTGAAAGAAGCTATTTTAAGGGCAACAAAGCTTTTTGAAGGAAAGTAAATAAAAGAAAAAGAAAACCACTTTGGTTCTCAAAAGTAGTATCTGAAAAGGTAAGGAAAAAGAGATTATCCCTTATAAACCATCACAGATCACAGAAAAAGGAAGACAGGCAATACTATCTGGAAAAGCTAAGAGAGCTGATAAAATAGTCAGGAATGCAAAGATGCAAATGGAAGAAAAAATAGCCAATATGGTAAAAATGGAGGGGGGGGGGTGGAGACAAGACATTTTTTTAGATATGTTAATGATATGAGGAAGTGGAAAATGGCACTGTGAGACTCAAGAGTGAAGGGGAAGAATATATAAAAGCTGATAAGAATAAGGCAAAAGTGCTTAATAAAACTTTTTGCTCTGTGTTCACAGATGAAGGGCTGGGAGTAGGACCACAGAAGACAATACAAATAGGACTAGAAGTATGGTAGATACTGGAAGATTTTCATAGAACTATGTTGGTGAGAAACTAGCTAACCTAAAAGGTGAACAAAGTGATGGGGCCATATGGCATACATCTGAGAACGTTGAAGAAACTTAGGAAAGTTCTGGTGATTCTGCGGTCTGACCTTTTCAAAGCTTAAATGTTTATCTAAGTCAGGAATGGTCCCAGAAGACTATGGGAGGATAGATGTTGTCCCTGTAAGGAGGTGGTTGGGAACCATAGGCTGGTTAATCTCTGTGGTAAATAAATTAATGAAAATGCTTCTAAAATAAAGAATAGTGAGAGTTCTGGAATCCAATGGATTGTAGCACCTCAGGCAGCATAGTTTTACAAGAGGCAGCTCTTGCCAAACAAATCTGATTAATTTATTTGACTGGGCGACCAGAGTTGCATAGATTTTTTTTTTTTTTTACTTGCCAGCTTGCATTTTTAAGGTGCAGGAGGGAGCGGGGAGATGACAGCTCAGGCCTGAGCGACAGGTCTGAGATCTCGCTAAATTTCTCACGTTAAATGATTCGTTAGAATCGTCGGTATGGTTGGTGCATTGCGAATTGTCCACATTTCAATGGTAGTTTCTGGTTTGCATTCCGTTTTCGTTATCTGCTAGCGGCTTCAGAAATAGGCCTATAATGCATGCAACGGTGGCAAATTTGGCCGTTAAAGGGTCGTTAGAGTTTTGTGCATCTAGGCCTCAGGGAAAAGGGGAAGCCACTCATAGGAACACTATAGGCTGTACCTTACAGCACTCAGGGAAAAGGGGAAGGAAAACCACCTATAGAAATACACTCTAGGCTGAACCATTCAGCACACAAGGAAACTAGGCTGTACCTACAGCATAGAACGATACAGGGAACACACTAGGCTGAATATACAGCATACAGAGGGAAAGGGAGAACTACCTAAGGAACATACAAAGCTGGCCCCACAAACCCCAAGGGAAAAAGGGAACTGCTAAATGGAAAAAACAGGGCAGAGCTACTCAGCAGACAAAGATAAAGGGGAGAGTAAGCAAACAGAGGAAGCTGCCTTGACACACACAGACCAGAAAAGGAACGCTGCTCCCCATACACAGGAGACAGCTACAGCAAACAAAGAGAACTAAAATAAACAAACAAGAGCAAAATACAAGGACAGGGGGTGGCAGAACCACAGGGAGCAGAGCAGAAGCTCAGCACAACAAAGAGAACACCGAGGCTCCCTCAGAAAGTTAAACAAGCAAACTAAAATGACTCAAGGCACAAGCTTACCCCAGACAGCACTACGTTAGAGCAGGAGAAAGCAAACCAGGTGTGGGGAGTGAGGCAATCAGGCTCATGCTGGAAATACCCAGCACACACACACACACAGAATAAGCAAGCATGAGGAGAAAGGCTAAACTCCAAGGTGAACACAAGCGACCAAGCATAGACTGGCTTCAGAAAAGCAATCAGAGCAATCAACGCCAAAGCAATGATTGCAGGGGAAAGGCAGGCTTAAATGGATCAGGAATGAGTCCCAAATATTCCCCTGCCTATCCAGCAGAATCATAACACCTGTTATTGAAGAATAGGCTTCTGTGGTGTACCATACAGAACACTGCCTGGAGGTCCTTCTTCTGGCTGGTAATATTAGGATCCCTCCAGACTGACATGATGTTCATGTAAGGTGTGCAGGTTATAAGGGGTACTGTGTCATGCAAACCAGAACCAGAAGCTTGAGATCACGCATATCTTACACAGTGGATGTACAGTGATGGACATAATAGGCTGTCCATTTCTCAGTATCCATCATATGTATATTTAGGCATGCTTATTCACTGGATGCTGCTGTGCATCCACATATTTTTTTGGTCGTCCTTTTTCAGAGGCGATTTCAGACCCCTTTGGATGTTTATCTCTAGTTTTTGGCAATATCTCTAGTAGGCTGCAGCCTCCTATTGTACATCTATTTTGGTATTTGGATATCCTTTCTAAAATCCAGTTCTGAATGTGTTTATCATTTAATGTTTTGATATTGTCTAAAAAATATATTCCGGCTGATATATCAAAGCGATTTAAGTGGTCAGGAGAGGATCCTGCCCGCTTAAATCACCTATTACCACCTAACCCTCAATATTCAGCAGCACTAAAGCAGACAGTGCTGTTGAATATCATCTCTGACCAGCTCCAGAAAAAGTAGACAGGCCAGGAGCAGTACAGGGGGCGGCGTTAGGAAGGAGCCCAGGGTTATGCAGGTGTTGACAATATTCAGTGCCGGCACCTGCATAGCTAAGCGGTTGAATTTAGGACAGTTATGTGGGTTCTGGCACTGAATATTGGCTGACACTTGCATAGAGTTCTTTTAGTTTAATACTGTAATCCAACTCTTGGCCCCCTCAGAAAGCCCTCTCCTTCCTTCCCACTCTCCCCATTCCCACGGAATGTTGTCTTCCCACCTCCTGCCTCTTGTAGCTGGCCAGAGATAATGGCTGCCATGACTTCTCTGGGGGTGGATGGGAAAGGGAGTAAGGCACTAAAACAACAATGGAAAAATTTCTGCAGATCTCACTCAATATTCAGCCAAGGCCAATGTAACTGTCTTATGTAGGCACCGACTGATTATTACCTAGGACCTGCATAAGCTCCAGTGGCTGGAGCCCTTTCTGTTAGCCCTGGATATTCAGTGCTGGTGATCGGACATGGCCCCAGCACTGAATACCAGAGGCTAATCTAACTGGCGACAGCGTTTTAAAAAACGCTGACCATTGCTGACAAGGATATTGGCTGGATTTTTGGCAGCTTGATCTACTTAATCTAATAAAACATCAAAACATTTACTAGCTCAGATGTTAAAGTCTTAAACTGTAGAATTGGGGGACTAATGGATAATTCATTTTTACTATAAATTGTATACATTTCTTAGCTTAATTACCTTAAAAGTCACTGAAGGCACAAGTGATGCTAACTGCAAGTAGGAATTACAACAGCATAAAAAGAAATCACATGAAATGAAGCTACCTAGTGCAATAATGACATCTTTCTACTCTATACTGTCAGTGGACCTCAAAGAAGTATCTCTTTTAAAGAATTAGCTTGCATCATAATACTATCAACTTATTTTCTCTAAGATTCAAAACTGAACAGTTTTTGGGCATTGAGTGTTAACATGCATTTTATTGAACTAGGCATGAAATCATATGATTTAAGTTGCAAGTGTGTGAATAACTTCAAGTCAACTATATCTTGATTGGTTTAATTTTGATAACACTTGCTAAACCTAAAAATGCCATAATCTTTGAAGAATTCAGTCAACTGAAACTGTGGACTAGTGCACTGAGAGGGCTGTCTGTTAAAGATCTCCCCTGGCTGTTGCTTTGAAATTGGTACAGGTCTCTAGCAACTGTCTACAGAATCCCTCACAGCAATTAAAACCCATCCTGGGGACCCAGCACTTTTTTGTTTCTGACTGTGTGGAACTTGGGTAGATATCAGGAGACGCTAAAGGAAAGAGCATTTGGAACAAAAAGAGCTAGTTATACTTTGCAGTAACTTAAACACTAGCAATTGCTATTTCTAAAGTAAGGGAGTTTATATAATGCAGTAAACCAAGATGTTTAGGCGTGGGTCTTTTTTTGTTGTTGTTAATGGGGAGTGATGCAGAAATCTTGTAATTATCATCTTTAAAAGAATGGAACCACAGTTGATGGTTTTTGTTAGTTACGGAAACCTCCATCCCTTCTTGTGGCCACATTGTAAGAAACAAAGCCTCTCTGTAACAACACTGAAACTGGTACATAAATAGTTGATTTCATATTAAAAAAAAAATCTTGACAAAACTTGTCACCCCCTATTGTGGATCACAGATGGCAAAGAACTAATTTGTTGCTGTTTGATAACTGCTTTTATGTATCAAGGCTCCTATTTACTACTCGGTGGGGGAGTGGAGAGAGTGACAGACTCAAAGCAATTATGTGAATTCTTTCAATTTTCTTTAACAGAGAGGCTTCCTCGCCCCCTTCTTCCCCCCCACCCCCCCAAGATGGTCATTACTTGAGATACGTTTTTAAAGCTGCCTACATTTGTAACTTTCTATCTTACCCATACAGGGTATTTCAAAGTTTTGGAGGATTACCATTAGTTTTAATTCACATGATCCATTTTTGTTACACTTTATAATATGTGTTCTCTTATGGCACTCATGGGTGCTAGTAATCACGTGCCATAATTTGTTTTAGTTTTCAGTCTGGGACTTTCAGAGTTGCTTCTTATATTTGTTGAGAAGTGTTGTACATGTAGGTGGAGGTGGATAGATGGCTACTTTTCTATTAAGTGAACTAGACCATAGCTTCTTAATCTTTCAGGAAGCAGAGGCTCCTTTTCGATGTCCAAATGTTTTAGGGATCTCCAACTCATCTCCGCCAATTTCCTCTCCTCCTCTAGTCTCTCTCTTCTAGTCTCTTTCCCCGCTCTCCAATCTTTCCCCATCAGTATCTCACAACTAATCTCTCCTTTCCCTCCCCATCCCCCCATCAATGCCTCTCACTCAGGTTCTCCCCATCAGCTTCTCTCTTCCCCAAAAGTACCTTTCCCCCCCTCTTTGAAGTTCCTCTTCAACAGTCCCACCCCATCCTTAGTCTATCTTCTCTCAGAAAAGTGTAGTTTTTCAAATACCAGCTCTCCTCTGTGGCCCCTTCCCTGGTAATTTTCTTTCTGCTTTTTACCTAATACTACTCATCATTTCTATAGTGCTACTAGACCTATGCAGCGCTGTACACCTGAACATGAAGAGACAGTCCCTGCTCGACAGAGCTTACAATCTAATTAGGACAGATAAACAAGAGATAAGGGAATATTAAATTGAGGATGATGAAATAAGCAGTGGTGTAGCAAGGGCGGCTGCCACCCGGGGTGGTTTGCCGCTGCGCACCCCCCCCTCGGCGCATCGACACCCCCCTCGGTGCAACACCCCCCTTCGGCGCATCGACACTCTCGCTGTCGGAACAGTTGGCAGAGCGCTGTACTCCCGAAAAGCAATGCCAAGAGCTCCCGAGGCCCTGCCTCTGACGGCCAAATGTACAGCCACTTCAGCCAATCCGCCTTTCCCAGAACTCAAAGTGAATTCTCTATTCGCTCCCCTTCCCACGAGGAGGCAGAGTTATCCTTGGTGAAGTACCTGAGTTTACAAGCTCTTTGCACCAGTGGCGTAGGAAAGGGGGGGCGGGAGGGCCGGTCCGCCCACAAGTGCACACCGCTGGGAGCTGCATCGGCTCCGCTGGTTCCCTGCTCTCTCTGCCCCGGAACAGGAAGTAACCTGTTCCGGGGCAGAGGGAGCAGGGAACCAGCAGAGCCAACACCCCCTAGCGGCGTGCACCCAGGGCGGACCGCCCCTCCCGCCCCCACCTCCTACGCCACTGGAAATAAGGGTTCTGAACAAGTGAGTAAGGGTTAGGAGCAGCATCAAAAAGGTGGGCTTTTAGCTTAGATTTGAAGATGGCCAGAGATGGAGCCAAAAAGGTGGGCTTTTAGCTTAGATTTGAAGATGGCCAGAGATGGCGTTTGACGTACCGGCTCAGGAAGTCTATTCCAGGCATAAGGTGCAGCAAGATAAAAGGAACGGAGTCTAGAGTTAGCGGTGGAGGAGAAGGGTGCAGATAAGAGAGATTTACCCTGTGAACGGAGTTCCCAGGGAGGAATGTAGGGAGAGATGAGAGTGGAGAGGCACTGAGGAAATGCAGAGTGAATGCACTTATAAGTCAATAAGAGGAGTTTGAACTGTACGCGGACACGGATAGGAAGCCAGTGAAGTGACTTGAGGAGAGGGCTAACATGAGCATAACGACACTGGTGGAATATTAGTCGTGCAGCAGAATTTTGAACAGATTGAAGTGGAGAGAGACCTGTGAGAAGCAAGTTGCAATAGTCTAAGCGAGAGGTGATAAGAGCGTGGATGAGGGTTCTGGTAGTGTGCTCAGAAAGGAAAGGGTGAATTTTGGTGATATTATAGAGAAAAAATGACAGGTTTTAGCAGTCTGCTGAATATGTGCAGAGAAGGAGAGGGAGGAGTCGAAGATAACCCCAAGGTTACGAGCTGATGAGACAGGAAGGATGAGAGTGTTATCCACAGAAATAGAGAATGGGGGAGGAGGAGAAGTTGGTTTAGGGGGAAAGATAAGATGCTCAGTCATACTCTCTTTCTAATTCTTCTTCTTGAAAGTCCCTTTCCATGTGCTTTCCATCCTGCCATCCTCGCCACTCACGGTCCTCCCTGTACTTTCTACCTTCGGCACTTCCCCAATGGCCCCTTGCTGAATTCTGACCTCTTACTGCTGTCTTGAAAATCACTCCCTTTTGCCCTCCTTCCCTTCAATTATGACATCTTTCTAAGCACATGATTTCTCTCCACTGTGCACCCTTCTGCAGCCCTATCCCACCTTTCCTTACTTCTTGGTCCCTTTACTGAATGCTTTCTAACTTGTCTACTTTTCCCCTCCTGCCTACTACCCACTGTTTTCTTCTTTCCTTCCTTTTCTCTTTTCCCTCCACTCCCACCACAATCATACTATTGAATCATTGCAGATTTTCTCTCGTACTTAAGTCAGTAGAGCTTTATTTGCTTATTTTGTTATATTGGTCCATTCATTAAGACCTAAGGTGGCTGAAAGTGATTGCCGACTTCTGCCTTAAGGAAGCAGCATGAGCACAGAGGAGGGATCCCAGAAGAGGGGAGGATGGTGGAAACTAAGTGCTTGATGGGGAAGAGGGTAAGGGTCTGAGACAATAGCAGATCAAGATCTTGGGTTGATGGTTAGCAGAGGGAGGGGGTACAGCAGTGAAAATTAGGAGAAAGAGAGATGAGTAGCTGCAGAGCAATAAATAAAAACAAAGAGGGTCATTTTCAAAGTACATAGACTTATAAAGTTCAATAGGTTACATCCCCCAAACAATGACATATTGGTGAAAAGCAGAAAATTCTTACTGCTAGGAGGCTCCATTATCAGAGGCATTAACTTAGGAACACAGTTCAAGAGTTCCAACCTAGTGAAATGCCTTCCAGGATTCTCAGCTACCAGATGTACCAACCAAATACTGAACATGATCTGAAAAAAAGAGCAAGGCTTCAAATACTGATGTTGTAACTCACCTGGGGACAAATGACCTGTCCAACAATAGGAAGTTTACAGCACAGAGAGTATTCCAGAAGCTTGGGGAGAGACTGAAATCTTTGGCTCTGACTGCAGTTTTTTCTGAAATAATTCCTACATGGGAGAAGGGAGAGGAAAGACAACGTAAAACAGTTGAATTCAATAAGTGGTGAGTTTTCATTACTACTGTCACACCTTGTCTTTAGCTGGGGGTGACCACTGGAAGTGACTTGGCTCTTTAAGCCACCCCCACTTTCTAATTTAAACACCTAGAAACATATTGTCTGAATTTCTCTCCAAGGATTGTTTCCTGCCACAGTGAGATGCAGTTCATCATTACAATACAGTCTTTTGTTTTTCCATATATTGCCCCATCCTCTTATGTATCTAAAACCTTCTTGATGGCATTCTCCAGTACCTGTTCTACCTATGGCATGCTCTTTGCTTGGCAGTATTAATTCTTATTTTCTTACCTGCCATGTTAGCAACTAGTGTATCCAAACCCTCCTCTGCTACTAAATTTTCAGTGTCTTCTGATTCTGCTAGAAAACTTATATGGTTATTCAATAGATTCTGTATCAGCAAAACCCCATGAACTTCTCAGCAGGAAACAGGGTGTGCTTGCTATTATATTTTATTGGCTTAACTGGCTGCTGTTCTCCTCTGCCTTCTTCCTACCCTGCCTCTTCCTTCTTCTGTTCATTTCTAGAGATGGGAACAGAAAAGTGTGTTTTTTCTAAATATATCTATATCTTTAAATACACACACACACACCCAATAGCTGCAGTTACAAATCATCCTCTAATCATCTTATTTCTCTGAATCCAGGACAGAAAATGGTACTGGATGCTGATACAATTTCATGATGACAACATTAGACAGGGGATTTGAAAGAAATTAGAATAGGCTTGTTTGACTGCTTGTCAAATATTTTCTACATGATTAGCCAAGTGACTCCAGCTTCTTCTTACCACTCTTCTAAAAAAAAAAAAAAAACCCAGTTCCAATGGTATAAAACTGAAGAGGAATAGATTATTTGTGACTTATTCCAGTCTTGTGGCCATTTGGTTCTTTTAAAGGAGCACAGACTGAAAAAGCCCTCATTCATTGCATTTGTATTTTGAAATGAATACAAATCCCTAGAAAATATACAACATTTATAAGAGATATTTGTTAGAGCAGAAATAAAGATAAAGCATTCAGAAAGAATTGCAACACAGACACTGCATTAGTGATTTCCATTTCATCTCTAGAGCAGGCTACAAAAACAAGCTTCTTTTTTATTTGCCATAAATAGCACCCCCCCCCCCCTCAAATTCAGTTTTCTTGTTTTTTTTTGTACAATTTTGCAACAGTGCCTCTTTCATCAAAGGATTTCATTTCCTTCATTCTTGGAAAACAACAACATCAACAACAAAACAAACTGCAGGAATTTTCTCTACAAGTTTAAACATATGCATTGGGGGGAAGGAATGAAGTAGCACAATGCCTTTTGCAGAAATGTTTCTGTGACTTTTTTTCCTATCTAAAAGCTGTGCCATGCTTTTAGCTCTAATTTATGTAATTAATGTTAGATTTCTAAGTCTAAGATTTTCACATTTTGTTCAACATGTTTACTGTTGCTTCTTTATCTGTTGTACAATATGGGCCTCTTTTACTAAGGTGCGCTAGTGTTTTTAGCATGCGCTAATATTTATGCACACTAAAAACAGTAGTGCATCTTAGTAAAATACCACCTGTTTCATCTATTCCTGTCGATACTAGCGATATCAGAATTGAGTCAACCACGGCAAGCCTGGAGCTTGCGCTATAAGACTTTTTCTTCATTTTTGCCACATCCTGAAGGTGTTTACATATGTTTAGCATTGCTTTATTTGAGAAAGAGCGGTGAGAGGAAGGCCTTTGGCCAAAACATGAATTCGTGTAGCATCGAGTCATTTATTCAACATAATAACACACTTCACATTACAAGATTCACCTTTTGGGAATCCTCTTTGTCACCTTTGCTGTTGTGGTTTTTTTCTGTTTATGCTCTGGAAAGGCTATTTCTTCTTTGGTTTTTTTGCTTCATTTATCTATGTCATTCTTTGTAAATATATATTTGTTTATATGGCATTGTTCAAAAGTGCAATGCTGTTAAACATAACTTAATAACACATAGGATTCCTTCTTGGCTTCACTTTTTCCTTCAGGACTGTCTTTTCATCCATGTTTCATAAACATTTACACCAATAATATCTTAAATAGAGGCAAAAAATGTATATTAAAAATATATGAGATTCATTCTAAGTATAGCAAGAAGCAGATGCTAATTCAAAATACATGTTGGAAAGAGTTTGACATCATGCAAGAATAATATCTGAATTGTTGCTTCAAAATAAAGAAGTGAGCATTTAGACTGTCAGGTGGGAGATTGATATTGAAAGGGGTCCTTTTACTAAGATGCAGTAAAAGAGGCCCTGTGCTAATGGCAAGGGATGTTTTTGCCACGAACTGAGGACCTTTTTACTGCAGCGGGTAAAAAGTTCTAATAAAGAAATGGTCATGCAGTAAAATTTCACTTATTGCGTGGCCGTGCAGGGGGAGCACTTACTACCACCAATTGAGGTGGTGGTAAGGGCACCTGTGCTAACCCAGCAGTAACCAGTGCTTACCAGCAGGTTGGTGCTTGTGGAAATATTGCACGCTGGGGGTGGAACTGACGTCGGCGCCCACGTTGAGCCAGCAGTTGCTCCAGGTTGGCACTCAATGGGTGGCGGTAAGGGCTCCCCCTGAAATGGCCGCATGGCAAGTGCTTTACTTTCCACATGACCATTTCCTGCAAGAAAGAGAGACTTTCCTTTACCTGCAGCAGTAAAAGGGGACATTGCAGGCCCTCTTTTGCTGCAGCTGGGTCCTTAGTTTAGTTGTTAAATTGGATCGCATAAAAGACATTCTGAATATCATACTTAACCGTATAAGAGATAGCCAGTCGCATAAATCTAAATATTCAATGCTGGTGCCCAGACATGGCCCAGCATTGAATATTGGTGATAATGCCATCAGCAGCAAAAAAACAAAAACAAAAAAAAAACTCACTGCCACTGGCTAAATATTGACACCTTACTAAATTTCAGTAACACTCCCCATCAGTAAGGAAGCTTATGTATTATTCTATATTGTATATGAACTGTGTGTTATAACTGTCTAACAACTAGTGTGACAGTAAGTAACAATTTTTCATGGTTAGCACAATTCTTGCATCAACAAATGCTCTATAATCATTTGTAATGTATGTGTGACCAGTTTTAGTATAATTTCCCCATCATCCCTCCACTGCCAAAAATGTCGTTTTTTGTTAATCCTTCATTTCCACAACTAGAAATATTTTCCCTGCCTAATGGACCCAAAATAGAAGCTCTGTTTTTAACACACTCCTAAATGTGATTAGTGGGTATGACAGCAATATTTTTCTTGACATCTATATGAACTAAAACTAGATTGTCAAAGTGAGAATCCAATATTAGTGTGGCACCAGATCTAATAACGAGTTATACTTTAAATTTTGGAATGCATAATGGAAATATTAGAGACCTAGTTGATGAAATCTCCTTTCAGAGGTTTTAAAGCCAGAGCTTTGAAACAGCAATTGAGGTGACACTGTATAACTCTGGATCTTAGATCTGATATACTATGGATCTGAGTGATGGAATATAATTTGGTTCTGCATGCTTACAAAACAAATTGTAAATAAAACTGGTTTTCTATTATAAATGATCAGGAAGCAAAACACAAATGAAAAAAAAAAATCTGTTGATCATTTGTACCTACAAAAATACTAAAGAAAAAGACAAAGTATTAAATCATTGCAGAAGAACAGTTGCAAGAAGTTACAATGATACAGTACATAAAGTAATTGAACTATAGATTACCATCAAAAGCAATCACAGTAGCATATGGTACATAAATGGAGACAATAGATATAGCCAACATGTTTGAACAGTCATTTTTTTAAATTAAGAAAAGAAGAAAACATCTCACTAAAAGCCAACTGGTTTTCCTAAATCTTTTTATTGTATCAGTTCCATTTGGGGATTATACAGTACTACAAATTGCCCAGTAAGTACAACGGTACAATATATACAGTTTAAACACAGTGAAATAACATACCATTGTAGAACCTAGACACAAAGCTGGTATGTTGTTATCACTTTCAAAGTTTCATTCCTTTGTGTCTGCATGTGCAGGATAATTCTATAAGGGGGCACCTACATCTAGGGTTGGAAGTTATCAAAATGGGTTACTGATAAGATGGGTTATTTCACTGTGAACCTGGGTTGTTAGTCTTTAGGTTTTACCCCCTGGAGTAGCACGCATTAAATTGTGCATGCAGCCAACTTACATGAACTACTCAATTGTGTAATGAGCGAATTAGTGATAATTGACTGATAACAATGAATTATCATCACTAATTGGCAATTATTGGAATTTATGCATGCTTCTTTTTAGGCATATTCTAAAAAGAGATGCATGTAAATTCCAATTGATGTAGCTGAAAAGGGGACGTAGCTATGGGAGGAGTGGGGGCATGTCACCAAAACCTATCATTTCTTTATCTACAATATTAGCAAAATTCGCCCCTTCCTTTCTGAATACGCTGCCAGAACCATTATCCACACCCTTGTCACCTCTCGCATGGACTATTGCAATTTACTTCTCACTGGTCTTCCGCTCAGCCATCTCTCTCCTCTCCAATCTGTCCAAAATTCTGCGGCACAACTTATTTTCCGCCAGAATCATTATACCCACACTAGCCCACTCCTCAAGTCACTTCACTGACTCCTTGTCCGCTTCCGCATTCAGTTCAAACTTCTCGTACTGACCTTTAAATGTATCCACTCTGCAGCCCCCCATTACCTCTCCACTCTCACCTCTCCCTACATTCCTCCCCGTGAACTCCGCTCGTTGGACAAATCTCTCTTGTCATCCCCCTTCTCCTCCACTGTTAACTCCAGGCTTCGCTCCTTTTCTCTCACAGCACCTTATGCCTGGAATAGACTTCCTGGACCTATATGTCTAGCTCTATCTCTACTTGTTTTCAAATCTATGCTGAAAACCCACCTTTTCACTGCTACTTTTTAGCTCCTAGTCACTACTCAATTGCCATCCCTTTGTCCCTTCCTTCCTTCCTTCTCACCCATTACTTCCCTCACCCGTAACTGTCTTGTCTGTATTATTTAGATTGTAAGCTCTTTGAGCAGGGACTGTCTCTTTGTATCAGGTGTTCAGCGCTGAGTGCGTCTGGTAGCGCTATACAAATGCTAATAATAATAATGTTGGGTCATCAATCACATTTACGTGCATTGTTACAGTATTCAGGCAAATGCGCATATATTTAGGCACAGGCATTTACACCAAGTTTTCCCTGGCGTAAATAGATGCACCTAGATGTGCGTGTGTTCCTTGGCCTATACGCTATTCTATAAACTGCATCTTACTGTAGATACAGTTTATAGAATAGCACTAGGCACATTATTCCAATGCGCCTATATTTTGGATGCTATATACAGAATCTAGCCTTTAGGGCATAAAATAGAACCTGTGCTTAAAAAAAACAGCACAGTTTAGTGGAAAGTTAACCTGTCTTAATGGCAGCCCACATTGATAACTTCCCCCCTTAGGCACTATCTACAACCCTATTTGGAACCTATTTTATGAAGAAAAGTAGGCACTTAGCGGTCCTTTTACTGAGGCGTGCTGAAAAATGGCTTGTGGTAGTGTAAGTGTGGGTTTTGGACGTGCACCGATCTATTTTTCAGCGTGGCTGTAAAAAAGGCCTTTCCTTAATTTTTGCCGAAAATGGACGTGTGGCAAAATGAAAATTGCTGCATGTTCATTTTGGGTCTGAGACCTTACCGCCAGCCATTGACCTAGCGGTAAAGACTCACACGGTAACTGGGCAGTAATGACCTTCATGTGCCAAATATCACTTGGCGCACATCCATTACGCGTTCCAAAAAATAAAAATTATTTTTCAGATGCGCGTATTGGACGCACGCCAAAAATGAAAGTACTGCAAGAACCACATGGTAGTCGGGCAGTAACTCCATTTTGGCACACGTTGGGCACGCGTAAAGGCTTACACAGCTTAATAAAAGGGCCCCTTACTTTTTTAATAGAAAACTGGCATTACATGCCAAGCATGTGTCCATATTCTAGGTGCAATCACCTACATCAGCCATAGAGCTGGTGTAAATGATCATATCTAGATCGGTAAAGTATGTCCACACAATATTCTATAATCCAAGCATATAACTGAGTGCCTGTCTATGCTCTACTCAAATTTAACCATCTGTAAAAGTGCCCGCAGGGTGCCCAAGGGCTATTCTGTAATAGAGCAGATAAGTGGCATAGCATGTACATGCAAGGGGGTGTGTGTACAAGGGCAAAGCAAGGGCAGAACATGGGTAGGGTTCACACACATGTAGCTTATAGAGTACTGTAAGTTAAGCTTGATGATTCCAGATGATGGTATTATTCAATCATGGAATCTTTGTGCCCAGATGTCATTATAGAACAGGCTTTCTCTGTGCAGCAGCATCAGGGCACATAGAATTGCCCCTCTAGTTTTGTTAGAAAGTATCTAATTCTGTGAATAGTAGTTCTATTTCTACAGGTTATCTGTTTCTTGATGTCTATTAGAGACAGGTACTCTGGCTGTCTTTTTATCTTTGATACTTACCAATTTACATTTTACAGGTTTTGTTAATAAATGCATCAATGTGTATATAATACATTTCATCGTAAATTGAGTTTTTCAGTTTCAAAAGCTCATGTACTAGAACATCGATATGTTGGTCCTTTGAAAAGTATCACAACCTATTAAAACTTCATTTTGATATAGAGAAAGATCTTCTGGCTGATTTTCAGTGCTATTCAACTGGCCAGTAACTGCTCCTGCCTGGTTAAGTAGCATTTAAGTGGCTAAGCGTTAATATTCAGTGTGAGATAGCCAATTATCTCTGCTGAATATCACCACTTAGAGCATAGGGGGAGATTCTATGTATGGCATCTGGAAAATTCACGCAGAAGTCATTTTTGCCTAAGCATATTCTGTAAGATTTAGGTGCGCTATGTAGAATACACTTAATTGATGTTCCAGTGCCTAAAACTATGTGCATCCGTTTACACCAACATAGATTTAGGCATACTGGGTCATATTCTATAACAATGAGCCTAAATGTGGAAATGCCCACAAAATACCTATTTTGCTGCCCATAACCATTCCCCTTTTGAACTGCGTGCTTTAGAAGTTAGGTAAAGTTTATTACAGCATATGCATAGGGAGTTATATGCGTAAATTCTAATTATTGCCTATTAGTGCTCATTATTGCATGTTAAGTGCTGTTAACAATGCTGATTGACTTGTTAAGCCAATTAAGTTGCATGCATTGTTATGGAAATCACTTAGATTTAGGCTTGGAATGCTTGACCTGATATATAGAATCTCCCTCATAGCAGCTGAGCTAACCAGCTATATCACATGATATAACTGTCTAGCCACAAATATTCAGTGCTTCATCACCTATGTTTAGCAGCCAAATCAGACCACCCAAATAGCAGTCCTATCTTTGGCCACTGAACCGGCCAGTGATGAATATATATATTTTATTTTTGTTACATTTGTACCCCGCGCTTTCCCACTCATGGCAGGCTCAATGCAGTAGGCAATGGAGGGTTAAGTGACTTGCCCAGAGTCACAAGTAGCTGCCTGTGCCGGGAATCGAACTCAGTTCCTCAGTTCCCCAGGACCAAAGTCCACCACCCTAACCACTAGGCCACTCCTCCACTTGACTTGGCTAGTTAAGTTTAAGCTGGCTGGAAAAAAAAATGGATGTTCAATACTGATCATTGGAAATGACCCAGCATTGAGTATCTGGGCTCAGCTCTGATCGTGGGACTTAGCTGGCCTGTCTCCCGAGAGGGCTGAATATCAGCTGGAAAGTCTATAAACTATTTTCAAGGCATACTTGGGAAAACTACTGTTCATCCCTGAACGTAGAAACATACAAAGGCTCTGTTTTATTTGGTAGATGTTTCTCAAGTTCAAATTAAATGTCAAAATCAAATATGATTAATAAGCTTACATATAACCCCTTGATTGAAGAGTATATTATAAACAGTTTTTTAAATTTATTTATATAGGACCTCAGTGGAGAATTCAGATGGAAATGACTGTTTCTGTTTACCAGTGTAAGTGCCTTCAATATCGTCACTGGTCCTGGCTTTAACTGCTTTATCATAAGGGTACTCCCAAACTTTTTATAAGTTGTAGTGCTTTCACAGTGAATAAACTAACAAGTGAAGAAAAGAATAAAGTGTCAGCTTCAGGGGTTCATATTGTCTGACATAAGGCATGTTTTGTCTCCAGGCTGTATTAAGGATCAACCCCCCCTATGCGAAAAGAACACTATTATTGCTGAATTCAACACAGACAATTTCACTTTAAGTTAAGTGACTTATACACTTGTAAGTTCATTCACTTTGAAAGTACTACAATTTATGAAGAGTTTGGGAGTACCCTTATGATAAAGTTAAATTAAAACTAGGATGATATTGGAGATATCCACTGGTAGGAAACAGACACAGTCATTTCCATCTGAATTCTCCACTGAGGTCCTACATAAATAAATTTTAAATATCTTTATAATATACTCTTTAATCAAGGGGTTATATGTAAGCTCATCAGTCATATTTGGTTATATCCCTAGATGTAGGCAGCATAGATTCTACCTGTTCTTTAGGATCCTGCCAAGTACTTGTTACCTGGATAAGTCCCTGCTGGAAACATTACAGTGGGCTTGATGGACCCTCAGTCTGACCCTGGATGACAGTCCTTATGTTCTTATTTCACAATCAAATGTGGTGGATGAGAGACAGTAAAAGTGGGTGCAGGAGATAACAGAAGGGAAAGAGAGACAAAAGTTGATAGATTATAAATGAACGTGGAAGAGTGAATGATACGAGAAAAAACATAGGCTAAGAGAACAAATATTGAAGGCATTAAAGAGAAGAGCAGAGCAGTGGTAAAAAAATAGGTGGAGCTTGTGGAGGGGCATACAGTAAATGAAAGGGGTGCCCAAGTTTTCCTGAGGACGTCCTCGCAGGACGTCCCGGCGAAGGGAGGGGTGTCCATCTTTCGTTTCAATAATACGGTCGGGGACACCCAAATCTTGACATTTAGGTCATCCCTAGAGATCATCATCCTTAGACTTGGTCGTTTCTGATTTTTGGTGATAATGGAAACTAAGGACGCCCATCTCAGAAATTACCAAATGCAAGCCCTTTGGTTGTGGGAGGAGCCAGCATTCGTAGTACACTGGTCCCCCTGACATGCCAGGAAACGAACCTGGCACCCTAGGGGGCACTGCAGTAGACTTCAGAAAAAGCTCCCAGGTACATAGCTTCCTTACCTTGTGTGGTGAGCCCCCCCCCCCCCCCCCCCGAAACCCACTACTCACAACTGTACACCACTACCATAGCCCTTACAGATGAAGGGGGGCACCTAGATGTGGTACAGTGGGTTTGTGCTGGGTTTTGGAGGGCTCATTTTTACCACCACATGTATAAAAGGTGTGGGGGGGGGGGGGATGGACAAGGGTCCGCCTGCCTGAAGTGCACTGCACCCACTAAAACTGCTCCAGGGACCTGCATACTGCTGCGATGGACCTGAGTATGACATTTGAGGCTGGCACAGAGGCTGGCACAAAATATTTTTAAACCATTTTTTGAGGGTGGGAGGCAGTTAGTGACCACTGGGGGAGTAATGGGAGGTCATCCCCAATTCCCTCCGGTGGTCATCTGGTCAGTTCGGGCACCTTTTTGTGGCTTGGTCGTAACAAAAAAAGGATCAAGTAAAGTCGTCCAAGTGCTCGCCAGGGACACCCTTTTTTCGTTTATAGGTCGAGAACACCCATATGTTAGGCATGCCCAAGTCCCGCCTTCACTACCCCTCCGACATGCCCCCGTGAACTTTGGTCATCCCCACGATGGAAAGCAGTAGGGGATGATTTGGGCAACCCTGGGAGAAGGACGCCCATCTTCCGATTTGTGTTGAAAGATGGGCGTCCTTCTCTTTCGAAAATAAGCCTGATAGTCATTCAAGACAGACAAACAGGGCAAATAAGAGAACTAGAGAGTTTCATTAATTCTGGAATGGTTAAAATTTCCTCGCCGATATTCAAAGGCACTGCTACCAGTTAAGTGCCAGCCGGCAGAATATTCAGCAGCAGTTATCAGATAGTGGCACTGAATAATGTGCAATATGTGGAAAGAGGGTTCACTATTTTGTAAGGGGTCCTTTTACTAAGCTGCAGTAAAAAGTGGCCTGTGGTAGTGTAGGCACGTGTATTGGTTGCACGCTGGGCCAGTTTTTACTGCACCTTCAAAAAATAGCTTTTTAAAAAATGGGACGGGAAAAGGGCCCGCAGTAATAATGAAACTAGCACACGCCCATAACCGGCCTCAGCTCTTAATGCCACCCATTGATTTAGCGGTAAAGGATCACGTGCTACACGTGCGGTGAAGTGCTGATTACCACGCATAGTTGGAAATAAATTAATAATCCATCCATGCATTATGGGCACGCACCAAATCTGAAATGACCACCATGAGGGTGAGCTAGCCTGGTGGTAGTCTCATTTGGGTGCACGCTACATGTGCATAGAGCCTACCACTGCTTAGTAAAAGGGCTCCTAAGTGTGTATAAATGGCAAAATGCATAAATGTCAACGGGCGTACACATGGGTGAGCCATAGGCGGGACATGGGAAGTGGGGCTCCCACTTACATGTGTAACTTACAGAATACTGTCAGTTATGTGTATTCCTACTGCATTTACATGATCACAGTTAAGGCAGGGCTATGGTTGGCGTAACTGTGGGCAAGTAAATGTTAGGCATGGCAATGGCACATTCTGTAGTATTCTAGAACACAGTCTAGGCATCCAAATGCTGTAATAGAATAGGTATTCTTGGAGCATCTGATTGGAGGTGCCCTTTTATAAAATTGTCCCCACAATTTTTAGAGTAATGGAATGCTTATCAACAACTCCCTCACATGCAGGGTCCTTGAAAGCATTAAAGTTTTGCAGTCACCATAAAGTGATTGCCCAAACTACCATATAACTGCAAAGCATCTGTGTTAACTTTTGGGAGCATTCCAAGCATCTGCCATGCAAGTAGCATAGAGAAAACACAATTACCACGCTTTAAGAGCATGACAGATAACACGGATACAGTTAATGCCACCTGTTCAAGTGGCGTTAACTGATCGGCACTATCTACTGTAGTAAAAAGTAAATGTACGCAAAGTTACAGTGAGTTACAATGAGTTAACTGCAGGGCACAATCCATGCCCATTCCATACCCATTCATCATCTATCTCCTATGCTATGCACTTAGGTTTTTTTTTACTAAAACGTAGCTTGAGTTATCTGCAGCAGGGCCCATTTTATTCCTATGGGCCCTGTTGCAGGTAATTCGAGCTAAGCATTAGTAAAAGACCCCCTTAAAATGGGTGGTAGGATGCACTAAATGTGAAGTCACTACATTAATGGTTAGCAAGGCCATAGCACACCGGCATCATCAGGTTGGCGTCAACTTGAGGACACCAGTGTGCTATGATGCACTTTTGCTCTCTGTTGGTGTGACATTTCTTATTAGCTTCAGTTTGTCAATTATTTGAGTTTACAGCTCTTTTTATTTTTTAATAGACTGATTTCACTGATCCCTTGTTGCTTTTTTGTATTCTTATTGTTGTGTGTACTCGACTCTCTCTTCTGCCATTGTACTAAACATGTTTCCCATAGTCACAAAATGGGAGAAACTTTAAGTAGATAAAGGGCCCCTTAATTTTGCTTGGTAATGGAAGCTGATTTTTTTTTCTTTACTCTTTTTTTAATTCTCTTGGTTTATAAAATAGTGATTTTAACTGGCCCAATAGGCATAATGAATAAATCTTTCAGCTTTTTATTTATTTTCCTTAATACATTGTTTTTCAGTTTTGCATTGGTCTTCAAATGATATGGTGCCAACACTTGAGCACATAACTCCATGTGTGGTCTCACCAATTCCGTATATGGTACCCGAATGGCTTTCTCTGGCTTCTATTTTATGCATTTGTTTATACAGTTCATGACACTGTTTGCCTTCCTAGGTGATTCCAGACTTTTCATGGAAGGTTTAAGTGTTCTATCCTCCAGGCCATCTAAATCCCTTTCTTGTTACATTTCAAGTGGATAGTTGGAATTATTTGAATACTTGCTTTTATATTATCTGTACAAGCTTACAAAACAGTGTGGAAAAGTTATCATTCTATTAAGTGTATTGAGTTTTACATTTTGAGTGCTATTAAGGAAGTAGACTTGTACAATAATTCATGTTTCTATAGCATGTCATTAAAAAATGAGGAGTATACATGGAAGATGAAATATAGAGTCTGATATAGTTTCATATATCATTTACAATCACATACACCACCATTAGAATGAAAAACAGGCTTTGAGTCTTCATTCTTCCATTTATTATTTATAGAAAATTAATTGGTAAGACTCAATATGATATTTTCAGAACTGCTTGATTTCTAGATAGGTATGTTGTGGTTTAAGGCTCAAAGCATCCATGTGCTACTTGTGGGATTTTATATTTCAGTATTTAAATAGTCTTAACAGAAGCTTAACCCTAGAACGCATGACGTTAAAAATATACATATTAACGTCATGGGGGCCTTTTAGGCCCCCATGCACATAATGTAGAAAAACACACTTAAATAACTTTCACAAGTTTATTTCAAAATTGCTCAATAAAATATGAATAGTGGACAACATTTTAATTATAATTTTTCACAGAAAACACCAAAAAATCTTTTTTTTCCCAAATTTCACGCAAAGACATGAAAACACACAAAAATGCATAGAAATCTATAGCAAACTAGCTGCAGCTACATTTTATTCTAACTTTCTTTTCTATTATATTAGTCTTCCAAACAATTCTGACATGTTATTTTTTCAGAAGAGTGTTCTTTGCAAACAGTTTCCTTACAAGTGGAACAATATCGCTCAGTTTTCCTCTCTATGTTTCTTGGACACATGAAACAACGCTTTCGTTTTCTTTCTCCTGGCTCTGGAGTAATCTGAAACTGTACGCCACACCGTTTCACTGCTTCTTTAGTTTTCTTTGGCAAGCATTTCAAGTCGCTTCGCTCTATCATGTGAGGTATTACAAGTTCATGACAAAGGTCCTTCAAGAATAAGCGTCTCCTGTCCTTCCTCTGTGCATGAAATTCAGGATGAGTTTCTGTATAAATAATGAATGAATTTAGGGCTGCTACATCAAGCATATTTGAAAATAGTACTACAGGCCATCGTTTTGTTTGCCTCTTACACGAATATTCTCCCACCATCTCATCCATTTTATCTACACCTCCTTTTGTTGCATTGTAATGCAGGATGATTTCTGGTTTCAATTTTTGGTTATTGCTGTCAACACTGCAATCGTGATGCATGGTACTGAGTAAAATTACAGATTTCTCCTTCTTTGCCTTGTAAGATACCAAAGTCGCTTTGTTATTGAATCCAAAGACACTCTCATAAAGTGCTCGCTGACGATTGTGTTTGAGTGCTGCTGGAATTTCTCGTCTGTTTTGCTTTATAGTACCAACAAGTGTAATAGCTTTTGCAAGCAGAAAATTGCCTAGTTCAACATTGGTGAAATAATTGTCCATGGTGATGTTTCTACCTGAATTGAATATTGGAACAGCAAGAGTTTTGACTATTTCAGACCCCAGATCCTTCTGTACTGGTGCACCAACCTCTTTGCCACAGTAGATTACGCCATTTATGCCATAATAATTTGCAGAATCACACATCCAGAAGATTTTTATACCGTACTTGGCTGGCTTGCTGGGCATGTATTGTATGAATTTGCAGCGTCCTCTGAACGGTACAAGTTGCTCATCTACAGTAACATTAGTACTAGGATTGTAAAGTTTTGTGCAATTTTTGATAAATATGTTCCAGATATAACTGATAGGGGCTAATTTGTCTGTTTCAAACCTCGCTGCACGAGTTCGCTTATCATCAAAGCGAATGATCCTTCTAATTTCCTCATATCTGCCCACTGACATCGTCGCCTTATAGTGTGGATCAGAAAGTGGGTCCAGAAATAATTCTCGTATTGGGACATCATATGATTTTTGACTCCCTGCCAGCAGGAAAAGTCCAATATATGCATAAAGTTCCTCTTTTGAGATATTTTTCCAGGACTTATTTTTTGCTGAAGCGATACGTCTTCCTTCTAGGTTTGAACATAATAGGACCTCTTCTGCAATATTGTCAGAAAAATAAGTACAGAATACATCTTTAGGGGTAAAGTAACTGGGACTTCCCACAGCTCCTTGAGCCTGTCTCACAATATTGTGTATTGGAGTACGTCCGACTAATGTAGGATTACTGTCCCAAAAAACATTCGTTTTGGATGTTCTACTTATCACTTCTTGAGGATCCACTAGATTCACTTCTTCATCATCAGAAGAATCACTAGATGAGGATGTTTGATTAGCTGGTGGCAGATATTCTTCATCAGACAAAGATAGTTCACTTTCATCATCGCTTTGAAACATAATCGCTTCAATCTCTTGGTCAGTCAGACACTTGGAGGAAGACTGTGCCATTGCTGACTAGATGTTAGAAAATGAAACAGATTTCCTCTCAACAGCTTATCTTATCACAGGTCCTTCAGCAATTAGCTCACAGTGTATACTGTCCTCAGTGTTCAGAGGACCTGAGGTGATGTCATGGCCTTATCACTCCCTCCAAAAATCACATGACATCCTCACATGTTATTATCCACACCCTGGCCCCTCCACCAGCATTACTGAGTACAAATAAAGTAACTTGAGACACAAACACTTCTGAGAACATGATAAAAACAGCGGGGGCCTAAAAGGCCCCCAATTCGTACAGATGTAGTTTTCACCAAACAAGCATTGTTACACCATAATGCCTATGAAAAAAAATTATATGAACAACTGGATATTATCAACAATGACATACTTGAGTAATACCTTGAGTTTCAAAATTCTAACTAAAGTAATTTTGCAGATAATAGCAAAAATGTAAGCATGGGGGCCTAAAAGGCCCCCAATATGCGTTCTAGGGTTAAGGCATAGTATGATTTAAAAAAATTTTTAAAAAGGACATAATAAATCACAAAACCAGAAAAAAGATGATTAAATAAAATGTTTTAAATACACATTAACATAAACATAAAAAAATAAGTAATGAGATGATAAAAATAAAATATAAATGTCAACAAAATTAAAATAACAATAGTGACAGCACTCACAGCATAATTCTTCAACTCATTCTAATCAACTAATTGAAGGCCAACTATGAGGGCAAGTAGAAAAAAGACATCCATATTGTACCAAAAATTCTAAGTGGTTTATCTAGTCTTGGATGCTTTTAAAGGTCATGAAGGTGCTTTTGGAGAAACACGTCTATAAAGTTTCTAATCAAGAAACCAATCATGAAGATATAGCCAGTGCTTTTATTTATAAAATCTCAATGCTATCTGGTTCTTTGGGGCGTATGTTATTGATGAGCTAGACAACATAGCAGCTATTGAATTAGGGAAAATGTTTGGCTGGTTACCACAACAGAAGTTTGCAGACTAATCTCCCAAATGAAACCTACCTACTGTGTTTTGTATGCTTGCCCATTTGGGCAGGTGCAGGTCATTAAAAACTCTTTAGCTGAGGTTTTTGGCTAGCATCATTAAAGTCTCACTAGCTGAGGGTATGTTTCCTACTCTATGAAATCACAGTGCAAAAGAAACCTTTCTCAGATGCTGCAGTGTGTCATAGTTCACAATACCATTTTTCAGCCCTTGCAAGTAGAGGAGGAGAATACATAGCCTGCCCTCATAGTAACATAGTAGATGACGGCAGATAAAGACCTGTACGGTTCATCCAGTCTGCTGAGGTGGAAGGAGGTGTTTCAGAGAGCTCTGCAGACTTCCAGTGGGAGGAGAGTGAGGCCTAACTCCCTCCCCAAGGATGTGGAGGGCCTCTGGGGAGCGTTCCCCAGGACAGGCCCAGGCCATGGGGCCTCTTGGGCTCAGGGACCAGAGGGTCAGGAAAAGCGGTCTCCTCCCTTGCAGTGCCGCAGGGAGGAGGGAAAGGAGCCCTGTGGATAGAAGAGGGCCAGACTCCAAGGGAGGAAGCCGGACTATTACCCCCCTCGCGGCCGCACGACGTCCAGCAGGTGAGGGGGAGAGAGAGCTGGCGGAGACCCTAGAGAAGAGCTGGTCTGAGAAGGAAAGAGTGGTAATGGAGATCTGTCAAGAGGCCCTGCCGGAGGTGGAGGAGGAAAGCAGTGAGGATAGTGACGATCTAGAGGAGGAAGAGCTTGTGGACTACTGCCAGGATCCAGAGGACCCGGCCAGTGGCATAATTAAAGTGGTGAAGAGAATTAAAAGTACGGAGAAGGAGGTGGTGGACCTGGGGAAGCGAGTCAAAATGGCAAAAGCCCTGAGCAAGCTGGCCCCAGCAGAGCATCGCAAAACCTATATGAAAGAGGAAACCAGGCTGCTTAGGCTTCTCCAGAGAAAAGAACAGCTGCTGAGGGCCCTGAGGAAAGGCCCTGGAAATCCTCTGAGAGAACTCTATATCAACAGAGACAGGATGGCCTCGGGGGGACAGGCCCCGTCAGCCTCGGTACAGTGGAAGCAACAAACAGAGCAGGAAGGAATCAGCCCAGGCTTTGGACCCCAGAACATTGAAGCATCAGGGGAGCTGCCAGGAACTAGCACCCAAAATACATTGAAATTCATGCAATACCTTGCTAGTCAGTCAGGGCCTCTGCAGGCAGCTTCTGGAGTAAGCAGGACTGAAGGTGGGGCTGTGGAAGCCTCATTGAGAGCACCTGAGTGTGGGAGAACAGAACAGGAAAAAAACTTAAACACTAAGACTTTTCACATTGTTGAAACAGAGGCTGCAATTTCAGGAGAGAGACCTTTTTCCACAGAAGTGGTGGTGGAAGTTGAAACAGAGAACTTACCTGGAGAAGAGGAGGTTGTCCTGTTCCCATTGCCTGTAGTAAAAGCAGACGGCAAGGAAAAAATGCCTGGGAGGCCTCACCCACAAAGCTCTGAGGAGCAGGATGTTCCAGCCAATCAGCCTGCAGCAGGGCTAAGGACTGAAAGTGGAGATGTTCCTGCAGGGAGCTGCCTCTTAAAGGAGAATGCAGGAAGAAAAGCAGGTGAAGACAAGGAGTGGTTTTCCATAGAGAAAGCACAGGAGGCCACACAGTGTTCCCCACATAAAGGTTCAGAATGGCAAGGAACTGCGCTGCCGGGTGGCGGGATGCCATGCCCGCCCAGCACATTGGAGCAGGAGGCGCCAGCCAATCGGGCTGGAGGAGCAGGGATGGCCGCAGAGGAGAATGCTACAGCGCAGGAGGATTCCCCATGTTTGGGAGAGCGAGTGGTGCTGGAGTGCGGGAAGCCACTCTTACTTTGCAAAACGGCAGAGCAGGAAGTCCCAACGAAGCAGGACGCCAGAGGGGAGACCAGTTCCCAGGAAAACAGCGGGCCCGCACAGGGAAAGCTGGAGCAGCACGTTGCAAGGAGGGACCCAGCACAGAGAGCAGGTTCCGGGGGGGAAGGAGGGGGGGAGGAGCGGGAGGTGTTTGCCTTGCAGTGTGCGCCAGAAGGAAACTTGACTGGTACCTTTGACTTTGCAGTTGGCCAGGCTGCAGGGGTGCGAGCCAGGGGGGAGTGTTCGGGCCGGGAGGGGAGGGTTGGCTCGGTGGGCGGGGGAGGGGGTCAGGGGCATTGGGAGGGGAACAAGTATTTAGGGGAACCTGCTCTCACTGTCTCTAGCGAACGTTTTGAAGGGGACAATGGCAGGTTTTTTGCTGCAGGGGAAATGGTACAGAAGCACACTGTGAAGGCAGGGGATGTGCAAAGTCTGCTGACAGAAGGGAGAGAAGGGAGGGAGGCTGAGAGGGGAGGCAAGAGAGAGAGGGGGGGTACGGCGCAGCAGGAGCAGGGGGGTCTCAGTGCAGGAGATGGAGGAGGGGGACGGTGGGGGGGTGCTCCATCCTTTGCGGCAGTAGTAGGTGGGAGGGGCGGGCGCAGGGGGAATGGGGGGGCAGGAAGCATTGGGGAAGGATGGGGGGGAGGGTGGGGGGGCCAGGTTCCCAAAAGGAGGAATGTGATTCAGTTAAGGTGGGTGGGGGAGGGGGGGATGCCAAGTAGGGATGAGGCCCTGAAGTTGGTCTTGGGTTTAGGATTTCTCCCAGAGGACCTCTATGCCTGTATCCACCCGGTGAATATCCCAGAGTATGATGTTAGTTTTCTGACCCAGCGAGGCATGGAGGTCTTCTGGGAGAAATACGAGGGGGTAAGGGGGAAAGGGGATTGGAGAAACTTTAGGGCCGTACCGATCAGCAGACCTGACCTGGTGCAGGTAACCCTGCTGGTCCGAAATGAATCCATTTCAGGGGCGGACCTGGCCTTCTGGCTACAGCGGTACGCAGAATTGCGTACCCCCCTTGTCCAAACTCCCTGACCCCAGTAGGGTGTGGGCGGGAGGATGGTGTGCGCAGGTTAGGCTGAAGCAGGCAGGACACGTGACCCAGCACATTCCCTCCGCGGCGTTCATTGGCAGGGATCGGATCCTCTGCTTTTACAAGGGGCAGCCACGGCAATGTCACAAGTGCGGGTCATTCAGACATTTTAGTATGTCGTGCCCAGTACGGCAGTGTGGGAAGTGCGGGTCTAAGGAGCATCCTACGGAGTCTTGTGCATCTATCCGGTGTAATTTGTGTGGGGGTCTGGGGCATGCATTCAGAGCTTGCCCTTGGGCCTCCCATAACGGGGGAGAGGAGGACATGGGAGGGGGCGGTCCAGTTCAGAGGGAGAGGGGGGGAGTGAATGTAGGGCGAGATCAGGTTCCCGGGGTGGGGGGGAAAGGAGCTGCGGAGGGACAGGGAGTGGGAGGTGGGGAAGGGTTGGGGGAAGGGCGGAAGCGGCAGGACGGGGCAGATGAGGGTTGGACGCGGGTGTAAAAAAAACAACGGAAGGTGACGGGGGTACGGGAGGAAGGGGGAGGGGAGGCAGGAATGGGGATAGAAGTAGAGAACAGATTTAGGGGATTGGAAGATGAGGAAGGGGGTGACGAACTGGCAGGAGAGGAAGGAGAGGATGGGATGAGCCGGCAGGATGGATTGGAAAGCATGGCAGACGCTGGAAAGGGAACAGCGGGTAAAAGGAAGAAGAAGAAGAGGGAGAAGGTTTTGAGGGACGAAGAGGAGGAAATGGTAGTGGAGGAGGTCGGGGAGGTGGGGGGCAGATTGGGGGGGGCTGAAGGGAGGGTGGGGGAGAAAAGGAGGGTAGGACAGGAGGCAGGGATGAAGGCAAGAGAGGAGAGGGAGGATGGGCTGGAGGCAGGATTGATGGAGGGGGTCGAAGAAGGGGCAGAAGGGGCGGGAGAGGAGGCAGGGGGGGGAGGGTCAGTGGACGACTCCCAAGAAGGGAGGGAGGTGGGCGAAGAAAAGAGGAAGAAGGGGAGGAAGAAAGTAAGGAAAGGGGGGGGGCTTTTTGAGCTAGGGGTCCGGGACTGGGCGGACGAGGAAGGGGAGGGTGAAGGGGAAGGGATCCCTGGAGGTAGTATGGAGCAGAGGGAAGGTAGCCAGGAGGGCGGGGGGTATGGAACGGCACAATGATGGCTGGACTGCTGTTAACATTCGCCACACTTAATGTGGCTAGTGTCGCCTCCCAGAGGGCGAGATGCTTGGCGTTCGATGGCCTCTCTGCCGTGGCGGTGGACTGTTTTCTTCTGCAGGAGACCAGGCTGCGAACGCTGAAGGAGGTTCGGCGGGCAAAGCAGGCCTGGAGATGGGGGCCCTCTATTTGGGGTCTGGCAGGGGAACGGTATGGGGGGATAGGCATCCTCTTCAAAACATTTAAAGTAGAGATCCAGAGGGTGGTGGAGCTGGGAATTGGGAGGTGTCTGGTGTTAGATGTGAGATTGCGGGGGGTGGCTTTGCGGGTGATTAACATCTACGGGCCGCAAAGCAAACGGGGAAGGGCAGCACTGTTTGGGAAAATTCGGCCGTACCTTTACACCTCACGGCAGCTAGTTTGGGGGGGGGATTTTAACACAGTCCTGAGGAAGGAGGATAGGGGGAGGAGGGCGGCGCAAGTAGGTTACGATGGGGTACGGCTAGCAGGGATCATGAAGGGAGCGGGATTGGTGGACGCGCACATAGAGTTTGGTGGTGGGACGCAGGGTTTCACTTTTGCCCGGGGCACTTGTAGAAGTAGAATCGACCGGTTTTTAGTTCGGGGAGGGGCGTGTGGGAAGGCACCAAGGGTGGTAGAGGTTGATTTCTCAGACCACAAGATGGTGCTGGTCGAGCTGGGGGGAGGGGGGATTCACGGATTGGGGAAAGGATTGTGGCGTTTAAATCAGAAATGGTTGAGGGAGGGGGTGTTGTACCAGGAGTATTTGGAGTTTCTGGCAGACCAGGTATCCATTCAGGGTGTCTTCCCTTCCCTAGGGGACTGGTGGGAAGTTTTGAAACACCGCACCAGGGGGTTCTTTCTCCGTCAGGCGAGGAGGCAGGGGAGGGAGGTCACCCGGCTAGGAACTGCTCTGAGGAAGCGAAGGGACAATTTGATTTCCAGGGGAGGGAAGAGGGAGGACATTGAGGCCTTGCAGCAGGAGGTGGAACGGGTACAATACAATCGGTACTCTTCCCTCGTCTATGAGCGGGACTTCGGGAAGCTGCTCAGCCCGAACCCTTATGACTGCTGTAAGGAAAGAAGGGAGAGGAGGGTGGTAGAGGGGTTAAGGGATGAGGGGGGGACGCTCCAGCAGTCTATGGAAGGTATCTTGCAGGTGGTGGGGACCCACTTTGGGCGGGCCTTTTTGGACCAACGGTTGGGGGAGGAGGCCATGGCGAGGTACATTGAGGAAACCCCAGGGGTGGGTAAGGGGGGGCCTCATCTTCGGGCCTTGCTGCGGCCGTGGACGCTGCGGGAGGTACAGGAGGCCATTGGGGCCTTGCGGCGCAGGACGGCGCCGGGGCCAGACGGACTCCCGGCAGAGTTCTACCAGCAGTTTAGGGATCAGTTGGCGCCAGTCTTGTTGGCAATCTGGGAGGCGGCACGAACAGGGGGATCCTTGCCTGAGTCGATGGGGGCATCAGCTTTGGTCCTTCTTAGCAAAGGCAAGGACCCCCAGGATGTGGCAAATTGGCGGCCGATTGCACTTCTGAACACCGACCGGAAGATCTTCGCTCACATGCTCCTTGCCCGCCTGAGGAAGATCTCCGGGGAAGTGCTGGCAGCCCCGCAGGGGTGTGGGGTCCCGGGAAGGGGGGTGCTAGAGGCAGTGGCCTGGGTGAGGGAGGGCCTGGAACGTAGTCGGGTGGGAGAGGGCAGGCTGGTCGTGGCCTTGGACCAGGACAAGGCTTTCGACCGAGTGCAGTGGGGTTTTTTATGGAAGGTCCTAGACCACTATGGATTCCCGGGGGAATGGATCGCGCAACTTCAGTTATTGTATGCGGGGGCGCGATTCTTTCCCCTGGTGAATGGATGGAGGGGGGCGGAGGTGGGGATCTCGGCGGGGGTGCGGCAGGGGTGCCCGTTGAGCCCCCTGCTGTACGCTTTCGCCATTGATCCCCTGGTGAGGAGGCTGGAAGGGGGGGGGGAGGACGGGCTCAGAGGAGTGGAAGTAGGCAAAGGGAATGTGTTGCGAGTCATCGCCTATGCGGACGATATCACCGTCTGGGTGGCGGATCGCAGGGAGGGAGGAGGCTGCAGGAGACCCTTGCAGCATACTCCCAGGCTTCGGGGTCTCGGGTAAACCTGGGCAAGAGCACCAGCTTGTGGGTGGGGCCAGAGGGACGGCGGTTTAATTTAGGTGGAGGGTTCCCGGATGGGATAGAGAAAATGAGGGTTTTGGGAGTGTATTTTGGGGGAGGGGATTACGGGCGGGAAAATTGGGAACAAAGGATAGCGGAGGCGAGGGAGAAGGTGGACCGCTGGAAGGGGTGGCGGATGCCCATGGAGGACCGGGTCCGGTTGCTGAAGAGCCAGGTGGTCCCCATGTTCCTGTTCCTGAGCTACATCTGTCTCCTGCCGGAACGCTGTTTCACGGCAATTTACAGCGTGTTCTTTCAACTCCTGTGGGGGAACAGGATGAACCCAGTTCGACGTAATTTCACTTACCGGTCGCGGGAGGAAGGGGGGGTGGGAATGGTAAACCCAGTCTTGCTATTCTCCTCCCTCTTCATCCAGTTTAACCTGGGGCGGGCGGGGGGTCTGAATGCCCCAGGATGGGTACACAGTGTTGTCCAGTGGTGGGAGGGATTTTGGGGTCCTTGGTTGGGGGGAGGTAGGGTGGGACGGTTGCGGAAAGGGTTCCCGGAGGGGGTAGGCTACTATAAATCTTTGGTAAAGCTGGTTCGGCTGTGGGACATTACATGGGAGGAAGTTAGGGCAGGACAGAGGGAGATCTGGGTGGAGCGGGTTCGCTCCCAACGCTTCTCCTCTCCCCTGGCTCTTAGGGATGCTCCGGAGCCCGTGCTGAGGCAGGGCCTGCGGTTTATTTCATCCAAACGCATCCCACACAAGTACAGGGACATTGCTTGGCTGTCCCTACATGGCAGGTTGTATGTTAGGGCAAACCTTCGGTGTAGGAACCAGCAGGACCGAGACTGCCCGAGGGGGGAGTGTGCTGGCCGGCTGGAGACCATGGACCACTTCCTGAAGGAGTGTCCATTCTCCATAGCGGTTTGCCGGAGAGTGGCTGCCTTGCTGGCCATCCCCAGCTTCACGTCCTACACCTATGCGGACTGGGTGTATGGGAGGCAGGGGGAGACGGGGCGGCTAGAGCCAGGTACCGCCTTTCTAATCTCAGTTATCATCAGATACTGCCTATGGATGGCTCGCTGCGGGGTGTCCCTGGGCCAGGAGTGCAGGTCTGCTGAGCAGGTCTCCTGGGACGTTGTCCGAGCTGTCCAGGAAGTGGCCCGATGGGAACGGGTGGAGGTGGGGGTAAAGACCTTTGGGGTTTGGTGGAAGCATGTACGCTTGAAGTTGAGTTGAATGTTTGGGGGGGGGGGTTGGGGGGGATGGTTTTTTGTGTAAAATTTGCATTTTTGTATAAAAGTATAGAGGGGCTGGCTTTATAACTGCACAGTGTAATGTATTGAAATTTGATTTTCCGCTTTCATTTAATAAAGGAATTCTCCAGTCTGCCCTCCTCCTAATGTTCTGAATTGACAGTATGTTGTTTTTTTTTTTTTTGGGGGGGGGGGGGGGGGGGGGAGAAAGATGGACTGAAACTAGGACAGTGTTTCATTGCAGAGTACCAACAGGCAGATAGGGACACTTTTTAATAAGCTTGCATTATTTGAAATATATGCAACAGTTGCATGTTAATGTCCTTTTGAAAATTAACAGCCACAAGGTGTATGAGTATAAACAGTCCACGTGCTTTCCACTTACAATATTATTTGTGTGGGCAGCCAAGAGGGGGTACCTATTTAAAAATGGTAAGTTCACTTTAATCACCAACCAATAAACATACACTGTAATGCTTTGTTTACAAAAAAAAAACTTATTCAAATTATATGTCTGCTCACACTTTCAGTTAAATCCAATTCTAAAGACCATCGATCAATAACTTGTGTGGGGACTCCGTCTCATATGAATTCAGCCCTAATGTCCCAGACACTTATCTAAAGCTTACTACTAGAATGCATTTCTTAAATGGTTACAAAACCACAAATATTTATCATGTCAGACCTACTCTTCAATGTCAACTTAAGCATATAAAACATTTTGAAGGGGATCATCAGAATATCCTGCAGCACACACCATTCAAAATCTTTGTTTCTTTACAATAATGGTGTGGTGCAAATCGTCATTGATCCACTAATTTTATCTTGTTTTTTTTTAATGCTTTCTATATATTTACCCTTCATCCTCAAAAACTATATTGATATTCAAAATTGTCTTTAAGTAAGGCTAAAATTATATGCATACTGCATCACTTAACTGGCAGCAATTTTTTCACCAGTTAGTTAGTTAGGTAGTTGAGAGCAGTTTTCAGCCACTTCCTTTCACCAATGGCATTGAACAATCACCTCTATAGGGCCTAAGCAATAAAACTCACGGAATATGTGCACATTGGTTATTTATTTTAATTATTCTGACAGAATCAAAGCCCTAAGACAGAGTAAACTTGTTAAATCAATTGAAAAAAAAACTTATAATCTTGCATCAGAATCACATAAGCAAAATGAAACTGAATTATCCTTGTACATGTTTCCACATATCTGCTTTTCTTCAATTTTATTTATTTATTTATTAGGATTTATTTACCACCTTTCTGAAGGAATTCACTCAAGGCAGTGTATAGTAAGAATAGATCAAACATGAGCAATAGGCAATTACAGCAGTAAAAATATTCAAGTAACAGTACAAAGTATGGCATGGTATACTACTTGCAATGACTACACAATACATAATAGAACATTATAATTGGTAGTGAAGGGTAAGGCAAAGTTGTAACATATAGATGAGTAAGAAAGTAGGAAGAATTAGAAAAGTAAGGTATCTCTTCCAACTCTTTTATATTCTCTTATCTCATGTGTCTCATACTGCTGTTTCCCACTTTCTTATTTATGCTATCCAATACCTTTACACTAATGCACAGGGGTCAAACTGTGATCCTAGAGGGATGCAAACCACTCTAGCTCTATTTGCATACAAGGGAGGAAGTACAGTCATATATCTTATGAATATTCATTAGGGATAGATTGAAAACCTGACTTGTTTATAGCCCTCTGGAATTGCAGGTTTTTCACCCTTACTCTAATGCCTCATTACTTCTTCCTATCATAGGAACCAGAAAAGAACCATAGTTAAAGACCTGCTGAGGAAGACAGCAGGAAGTTTTTTCCTCAGGGGAAGAATCCCTGTCTGAAATGAATGCAGCTATGGAAATCTTTACAATTCAGGAATCTCAGCATCATTAACTACCTAGATTTAGGCAAAGTTTGTAGACTACACCTAGGCAGTTTGTAGAAAATACCTAGCAGCCATGCCTGCAACTAACTCTAGGTGTGTCCATTTATGCCCAGTAAAACTTACGTAAGGGGTCCTTTTACTAAGGTGTTCTGAAAAATGGCTTGTGGAAGTGTAGACGTGGGTTTGGGGTGTGCGCCAATCCATTTTTCAGCGTGCCTGTAAAAAAGGCCTTTTTAAAATTTTTGCTGAAAATGAACGTGCGGCAAAATCAAAATTACCATGTGTCCATTTTGGGTCTGAGACCTTACCACCAGCCATTGACCTAGCAGTAAAGTCTCACATGGCAACCGGGCGATAATGACCTGCGCGCACCAAATGCCACTTGGCGCATGTCTGATATGCATGGCAGAAAATACAAATTATTTTTCAGCTATGCATATTGGACGCTTGCCAAAAATGAAATTACTGCAAGAGCCATGCAGTAACTCTACTACTACTACTACTATTTATCATTTCTATAGCTCTACAAGGCATACGCAGCGCTGTACACCATACACAAAAAGACAGTCCCTGCTCAAAGAGCTTACAATCTAGATAAGACAGGTAAACAGACAGAACAATTAAGGGTAAGGGAATAAATAGGTGAGGTTAAAGGACAGGGCAAGTGAGTAGTGGCTTGAATTTTGGCACACGTTGGGGGCTTGCATAGACGCTTATGCGGCTTAGTAAAAGGGCCCCAAAGTTAGGCACAGAGCAGGTGCATTCTATAAACCGTGCATGTAGATTTTCATAATGCTCACAGTCTGCCCATTCCATGCCCCTTTTGGCAGCACACATTAGAATTTATATGCACCACTTTATAGAATATGCCTAGCAAGTTGTATGCATAAATTTTAATTCATGCCAATTAGTGTCAATAATTGCTTGTTAAGTGGCAATTATCAGCACTGATTGGCTTGTTAAGTAATTAAATTGTGTGTGCAAATCCAGAATATGACCAGATTTATGTGTACAATTTTGGTCATGCTATATAGAATATGAGGGAAAGTGTGTAGATGCCAGGGAGGTGTTCACTTGGGTGCCATATGGGAGGAGCATGTGTGTTGTCACCACTTACACATGCCACTTACAGAATTCAATAAGGGCCCTGTTTATTAAGCCACGCTGTAGGCATGCAAATGTTTTACTGGTGGTAATTTCAAATTTGGTGCGTGCTGTTTCCCATGGTAGAAGATATTTTCTATTTTCTACCGGGGGGGGGGGGCATTCCCAGTGGTAATCGGCAGTGTGGCCACATTGGCATGCACTGCATGAATACCACACGTGTAGCGCATGAGCCCTTACCACTAGGTCAATGGGTGGTGGTAAGGACACAGGCAGTAAATAGCCGCGTGCTACATTTAATTTTAGCACACAGCCATTTACTGTCCCATTAAAAGAAGTCTTCTTTTCCCAGCTATGGTCAAAAAATGGCCCAGTGCGCACCAAAAAACATGCACCCACACTACCACAGGCCACTTTTTACCGCGGCTTAGTAAAAGGACCCCTTAGACTTATAAAGTTACAAAGGTTAGTATGGAACTTTGTAAGTCTAAGTGCTTTGAAAATACACCTCCACGTGTTATGTGCATATCACCAGCATTTAGGTGCACACACACTGGGTCTAAGGCTGGTATATCGGCTTGCACCTAACCACCTAAGTGCGTATATACCCAGTTATGATAAAACTGTATTCTATAAAATAGGCACCTACTTCCTTTTATAGATATGTGCCTATTAGAAACCCTCTGGGAACCTATATATAGGAACACGTCTATAGATTTACCCCATGGGGTAATTTTATAAAGGCTTTTTCATATATAAATGCCTATTAAGGGATTCTTTTACTAAGGTATGCTAATGGATTTAGTGCGCAGACACACCATTATATTCCTATGGACGCCTTATCATTTAGCACGTGCTAATTGTTCACGTATGCTAAATCTGTTAGCACACCTTAGTAAAAGGACCCTTCAGTGTGTTAAAGTCCTTTTATAAAATGACCCCCCATTTAAAAGTACATATAAAGGACCAAAAATAGGCAGAGGCCACCTGTTATAAAATGAATCTCCATGTATCCATTCAGCTGAGGATATTAGTACATAATGTTAAAAAAAAAATAATTAAATTTATACTTATCATCTGATTTATATCAGTCGCAAGCAGCTGTTGTTTAAAATTTTGAAATCTTCTATTATGATGTATGCAAATCCAGGCACTTAAGTTTATGAATCCCATCCACACCCTGTATTAACTGCTCTGATTTAAGCTCCTGAGTAGGGTAAATAGAAATATACAGTTAAAGCAAGATATAAATATATTATTTTACTCATAAAATAGTTGATTTAATTTGTTGCAGGTGTTTTTTTCATTTTTTTTCTGGGCATAAGCATGAATATCCTGATATTGTCTTGGGTGGATCCTAACAAATGGTAACGATCAAAGTGCACAAAGAACCAGGAATGCAGTATTTGTTCTTTGATGGAAAGCCTAACCAAGCTGCCAGCTCTGGAAGTAGAGATATACATTCTCAATCTGTGAGAACAGTTGGATCGACACATTGGCACACTGGTACGTCAGGTCAGCCTTCTGCTTCTTCATGTTCGTTTATGACCTTTTCATTGGTAGTTTTTAATTAGCTTCTACTTCAGCTGTCCTATTAGTCTCAGCAGCACTTTAACTGAACACATTAGATACCAGTGACGACCTAGTGAAATGCCAAGCAGTTCTGTTCTTTTTTGTTCATAGTATATAGAATAGGTGTAGCTGATACTTTTCTGAGGCATAAGAAGCTTTTGCAATGTTGTCTGAATCTAAAATCATAAACTGAAATCCTAATGAGGTATTTTTATGAATGAGTTTGTTCTTTAAAAATAAATACTCTACAATGTTTTTCCACTCCATTTTTATAATTGTATGCTATTATACAAATTCTAATATAAAAGGATATTGGGCACATTTGTGCTATAGGGATTGATCTACAAAGCTTTTTCAGGCTTTCTAACATACAAAATGTTGGAAAGAATTGTATAAAAGGGGCCGTTGTCCATTTGTCCGACCATCTGTCTATCTATTGACAAAATAATTCTCCAACAAAATGGACAGAAATTAATTGCACATGGCATGAAGAATGAAAATGGGAATGTCTTATGCAAGCTGGAAATCTAGAAACGTAAGACTAGAGCTGAGCCTTGAAAAAATATCACCACAGATTTCTAATGGAAATTGTCAAAAGCTGTTAGAGTACTGACCAGGGCTTCAAGTTCCCTTAACCAACTGAGACAGACACAGACAGATGTCAAAAAGCCAACATACAGAAATGCACAATAAGATAGCATAGATTGTTCACTGGAAACTATGTAAGCACTAAAACCAGAAAAGCATGACTCTAAGAGAATTGAAGATTGTGATCAAACTGACCAAAAGCTTGATGCAAAAAAAAAAAAAGTATATAGTGGTAAAGGAGAAAAGTATAAGAACAACATTGCAAAATGACGTGTCAGTATAGAGCAACTATTTTAAACAATGTATAGAGAGACAATACTATACCAATAAAAATGTTATAGATACTAATAAACTGTGACAGATAGAAATAGCACCCCCGAAGACCATGTTATAATTAAAAAAAAAAAAAAACTATCTCTGCTCCCTCTTTATTTTCTTCCAAGATATTTTATTGAATTTTTGTGAATATAAGAAAACATTTAGAAAAAGATAGCAATCAACTTCCATTGTAAATAATTATCAGAGTACAGCTCAAAACACGGCAGCTAGGCTTATATTTGGAAAAACACGATTTGAAAGCACAAAACCCCTCTGCGAAAAACTACACTGGCTCCCAATCAAAGAACGCATTGTCTTCAAAATCTGCACCCTGGTTCACAAAATCATGTGAAAACTTAAAAGAGTAAAACCTTTCTTCCCAAGGGCCATCTTTCGAAACCTGATACAATCCCTAGTAATAAGCCACCTGGACTATTGCAACTCACTCTACGCTGGCTGTAAAGAACAGATAATCAAGAAACTCCAAACAGCCCAGAATACCGCAGCCAGACTTATATTCGGAAAAACAAAATATGAAAGTGCAAAACCCCTAAGAAAGAACCTACACTGGCTCCCACTGAAAGAATGCACCACGTTCAAGATATGCACGATTGTTCATAAAATTATTCATGGAGACGCCCCAACCTACATGCTAGATCTCGTGGACCTTCCATCCAGAAATGCTAAACTATCCTCTCGTTCCTTTCTTAACCTACACTTCCCCAGCTGTAAAGGGGTCAAATACAAATTAACACACACATCCAGCTTCTCCTACATGAGTACGAAACTGTGGAATGCATTACCAACTCACTTGAAAACGATCAACGAACTAACTAACTTCCGCAAAGCTTTGAAAACCTTTGAAAAGCTTACCACGAGAACCAATAATGACTAGAACTCAACCCCTACACTTTTTTATCCAGATTGGCTCACTGTATAGCTACACAACATAATCCTCTTATCTTGTTTATCCTTTGTAACACCAATTGTATTTCTTCTCTGTTCATTCCAAAAGAAAACTGTATCTTCCTACAGCTCCAAGCTGAATGATAGAATGACTTTGCCTCTGCAGAACACTTGAGGCACTGTGCAGTGGGTGTAAGCCCTGCACGAAATAGTTGCATTTGGGAAGTATATGCTCTATGTATGAATTTAAAATGTGTTTCTTGTAGATATTTTCACTATGTGTGACATTTTCTGTAAATCTACAAGTATCTTCCAGTTCCGCAACGGGGTACCCAGGTCCCACTCCCATCTCTCGTAACCAGTTGCAATTATTTCAAAGTTCTTATTTGGTTCTCTGTTTTTCTCCCCCACTTGACCACTAAGTGCTTTATGAAGGCCCACAATGGCTAGTCTCTCTTCTGTCAGTGAACTAAAAAAAAAAAAACAACAACCTATATTTTCTCCCCCATCTCTCGTTTAGTGTATTAAGTAAATACAATGGTTACTTCCTATATGGAAGCCAATTTTATGATACACCAATATATTGGATTTTCTCCTTTAAAAAAGTTTTTTTTAACAAAATACTACTTTGAATAGAATATTATAAAATAGACCTGTTCAAACTTCTTCTACTAACCTATAAATGTACTCACTCTGCTGCTCCCCAGTATCTCTCCACACTCGTCCTTCCCTACACTCCTTCCCGTGCACTCCGCTCCATGGATAAATCCTTCTTATCTGTTCCCTTCTTCACTACTGCCAACTCCAGACTTTGCGCCTTCTGTCTCGCTGCACCCTACGCCTGGAATAAACTTCCTGAGCCCCTACGTCTTGCCCCATCCTTGGCCACCTTTAAATCTAGACTGAAAGCCCACCTCTTTGCTTTTGACTCGTAACCACTTGTAACCACTCGCCTCCACCTACCCTCCTCTCTTCCTTCCCATTCACATTAATTGATTTGATTTGCTTACTTTATTTATTTTTTGTCTATTAGATTGTAAGCTCTTTGAGCAGGGACTGTATTTCTTCTATGTTTGTGCAGCGCTGCGTATGCCTTGTAGCGCTATAGAAATGCTAAATAGTAGTAGTAGTAGTGTTACGGCGATGCCATAACAGATCTCTGTAAGCCACATTGAGCCTGCAAATAGGTGGGAAAATGTGGGATAAATAAAATAATAAAAATAATCTACAGAGAAGCCCTGAGTTACATGACAGACTTGATCGACTTACCAATTAGAAATACATGTGAATCAACACAATCTTATCTAAATCTGCACTACCCAAGCTGCAAAGGACTTAAATACAAAACAACTTTCGCATCTAGATTTTCCTACTTAAGCACACAACTGTGGAACGCATTACCCAAAGCCTTGAAAATGACGTACGACCATCTAAACTTCCGGAAATCACTAAAAACCAACCTGTTTAAAAAGGCATACCCTACTGATCCAACTTAAATGCCTAATCTCTGCAACACAACCAAACTAAAGCACATAATGGACATAACACAACTCTTCCGTTCTCCGATTCCCTAATGTGGCTGTGCCACATGAACTTGATCTTACCACTACATCACCCTGTATTTGTTCACATCGGAGCCTACAAAGGCCTCTCCGGTACTATGTAAGCCACATTAAGTCTACAAATAGGTGGGAAAATGTGGGATACAAATGTAACAAATAAATAAATAAATAAAATAAAATAGATGCCCAAAAAATGGCAAGGCAACCAACAATAGAGCATTCATAAAAGGTGTGAGTCAAAGTTAATGTTAAGGGGTCCTTTTACTAAGGCACATAGGTACCTACGCACATACAATGCGGGTCAAATTGAAACTACTGCCTGGCTACTGCGTGCTCTGGGCAGTAATTTTATAACTCGTGGCGCTTAGCTGGCAGTAATCGTCATTGTACGCACACTCATGATTACCGCTTGGTTAACGCTTGAGACCTGGACTAGGTCTAGAATTTTTCCTCCTCTTGTTGGCTCCTGTACCAGCTGCTCCATAAAGCAGTCCTTGATTTCGTCAAGGAATTTTACCTCCCTAGCATGCCCTGATGTTACATTTACCCAGTCAATATTGGGTTAATTGAAATCACCCATTATTATTGTGTTCCCCAGTTTGTTAGCTTCCCTAATTTCTGATAACATTTCTATATCTGTCTGTTCATTCTAGCCAAGTGGATGGTAATACACTATTATCACTATCATTTTCCCCTTTACAGATGGAATTTCAATCCATAGGAATTCAAAGATGTGTTTTGTGTCCTACGGAATTTTCAATCTATTTGATTCAAGGCCCTCCTTAACATACAATGCTACCCCTACACCAATTGGATCCACCCTATCACTATGATATAATTTGTACCCTGGTATGACAATGTCCCACTGGTTATTCTCCTTCCACCAGGTCTCAGAGATGCCTATTATATCTAATTTTTCATTTAATGCAATATATTCTAACTCTCCCATCTTATTCCTTAGGCTTCTGGCATTCACATATAGACATTTCAAACTATGTTTGTTGTTTCTATTTACATCTTGCTCATCAGTTGACAGTGTTAATTTGCAATCTTTTCTCTGCTTTGTATTTATAGACACCTGGGGTCTACTATGGTCTCTATTGCAACCTCGCTATCAGAGTACCCTATATTCCCTGTTCTGGTGATATCTTTGAAATATATCTTGTTCTGAACCATGCACTTTTGAACAACTGTCACCCTTCCCCCAGTTTCTAGTTTAAAAGATTCTCTATCTACTTTTTAAATGCTGATGCCAGCTGTCTGGTCCCACCCTGGTTAAGATGGAGCCCATCATTCCGGAATAGGCACCCCCCTTCCCCAGAATGTTGCACAGTTCCTTACAAATCTAAAACCCTTCTCCCTGCACCATCGTCTTATGCACGCATTAAGACTACAGAGCTCTGCCTGTCTCTTGGGCTCTGCACATGGAATGGGGAGCTCTTCTGAAAATTCTACTCTAGAGATTCTTGATTTGAGCTTTCTACTTAAGAATCTAAATTTGGCTTCCAGAACCTCTCCCCCACATTTTCCTATGTCATTGGTACCCACATGTACCAAGACAGCCAGCTTCTCCCCAGAACTTTCTAAAATCCATATAGGTGACACATGAGGTCTGCCACCTTCATGCCAGGCAGGCAAGTGACCAGGCAAGCCTCACATCCACCAGCCAGCCAACTATGTGCCAAATAATCAAATCACCAAATACAACAGCCATCCTAACCCTTCCCTCCTGGGCAGAAGCTCCTGGAGACACATCCTCAGTGCAAGAGGATATTGCATTCCATGGTGGGCTGATCTTGGTTACAGGATTACTTCCAGCTTCACCAGGGTGATGCTCTCCTCTTAGAAGTCCTTCCTCCTCCAAGGCAGAACAGGGGCTGACAGACTGGAGGTGGGACTTCTCTACAACATCCTTGTAGGCCTCCTCTATGTACCTCTGTTTCCCTTAGCTCCTCCAAGTCTGCTACTATAGTGGCAACAGAATGGACTCGTTTTCTGAGAGTAGAAGCTTTTTGCATTGGGTACATACATATAACTGCTTGCCAACTGGGAAATAATCATACCTGTGACACTCAATGCAAAAGACTGGATAGCACACCTCTTGCTTCTGGACTGCTCTCTGCATCTTAGCATTATAGAGTTGTTTAATTAAAACTTCTTAAGGTACTAGGGATATCAGATGAATATAAGAAGACAAGATTATATGGTATAATATGTAATTTATTTAGTGCTTGCTTCTCAGAAACTAAATGTAATTAAAACTCTAATGAATACTCCCATTTTGCTGTCCTAATTAGAATAATTGACTATATATGAAGAGTTGAGCTCGGGGGGGGGGGGGGGGGGGGGCACTGAACTTGGCCCTGCTGTGCCTTCTAGAGTATATCTCTTAATGCTGTGGCAGAAAATTCAAGTTTTAAAACTGTGGAGGAAAGGGTATGGAAACTAATATGTTTGCTACTTATCTTTTTTTTAATTCTAAATGTGTTTATCAATAACCTACAATTCCTCTTTTAAACCCAATCTTTAAGATACCAAGCACAGAGCTAAATAATGTCACTTACCTAGAGAAATGTCTTCTTCTCTCAGAACTTCTAAGAAAGAAAATTAAGTGGGACCTTTCCTCTTTATATGGTTTGGATTCTAGGGAGACTGCTTCAAACATTTGAAGCTAGCCCAGTAATCAGGTTGCCCTTAGTAACCTTTGCAAATATTCTTCTTCTTCACACCTTAATTAACACCTAAGTCAGGTCAGTAGCAGTGCTATCTCTCTAGCAGGCAAGGAACAGAAAATAACTTCTTTAGGACAAGTTTGAGCCTTGCAAATGTATTTATTTATTTATTTATTTATTATATTTGTATCCTGCGCTTTCCCGCTCATTGCAGGCTCAATGTGGCTTACATAGTAACAAGAGAATACAATCTGTAGTATCTGAATCAACAAAGGAGGTATGTGGTAGGACAAATGAACAAGGGTAAATGGGATAAAAGAGGTATGAGAGAAAGGATAGGGATAGGTAAGGAAGTGGAGTGATGAAGAACAGGTAGGGGAAGAGCATGGAGGGTAAGAAGATTGGTAGGAGGTAATTTCTGAGCCATTGTTGTTAATGATTAGATGAACTGGTAAATGGATGGGTTGCTTATGTTTGCTTATGGTAGGTCAAGTCATTTGGGTAAATCTGTTTGATTAGATAGGTTTTCAATAGTTTCCTAAAGAGAAGGTATTCACTAGTTGATTGAATGTATTTGGGTAGAGCATTCCAGAGTTGGAGAGAGGAAGTCATTTAACACCTGGGGCACACCTCGGGTATCAGGAAAGGTAGAGGAAAAGTGGTACCATGTAATAATTAAAAAGATCACCCTGAAAGATATTCGGTAAACCAGGCAAGAACTGAGCCACAAATTCCGATAGAGTGAAGGAGAGAGAGAACTTACTTCTCGCCACACTGTCCTCATTTGGGTTCCAGAGCTCTGTCCTCTCCTAGTTCTCCTCTTATCTCTCCCACCGTACCTTCAGAGTACATTCTCATGGCTCTTCCTCCACCCCCATCCCGCTCTCTGTTGGAGTTCCTCAGGGATTTGTCCTTGGACCTCTTCTTTTTTCAATCTACACCTCTTCCCTGGGCTCCCTGATCTCATCCCATGGTTTCCAATATCATCTTTATGCTGATGACACCCAGGTTTATCTCTCCACACCAGACATCACTGCAGAAACCCAGGCTAAAGTATCGGCCTGCTTAGCCGACATTGCGGCCTGGATGTCCAACCGCCACTTGAAACTGAACATGGCCAAGACCGAGCTTATTGTCTTCCCTCCCAAACCCACTTCTCCTCTTCCTCCACTCTCTATCTCTGTTGATAACACCCTCATCGTCCCCGTCTCATCTGCCCGCAACCTCGGAGTCATCTTCGACTCCTCCCTCTCCTTCTCTGTGCATATCCAGCAGATAGCCAAGACCTGTCGCTTCTTCCTCTATAACATCAGCAAAATTTGCCCTTTCCTCTCTGAGCACACCACCCAAACTCTCATCCACTCTCTCATTACCTCTTGCCTTGACTGCTGCAACCTACTCCTCACTGGCCTCCCATTTTGCCATCTATCCCCCCTTCAATCCGTTCAGAACTCTGCTGCACATCTTATCTTCCGCCTGGACCGGTACACTCATTTCACCCCTCTCCTCAAGTCACTTCACTGGCTTCCGATCAGGTACCACATACAGTTTAAGCTTCTCCTGTTAACCTACAAATGAACTCGAGCTACAGCACCTCCCTACCTCTCTACCCTCATCTCCCCTTATATTCCTACCCATAACCTCCGTTCTCAAGACAAATCCCTCCTTTCAGTACCCTTCTCCACCACCGCCAACTCAAGGCTCCACTCTTTTGCCTCGCCTCACCCCATGCCTGGAATAAACTCCCTGAGCCCATACGCAAGGCCCCCTCCCTGCCCATCTTTAAAGCCTTGCTCAAAGCCCACCTCTTCAATGTCGCCTTCGGCACCTAACCAGCATGCCTCTATTCAGGAAATCTAGACTGCCCCAACTTGACATTTTGCCCATTAGATTGTAAGCTCCTTGGAGCAGGGACTGTCCTTTTTTGTTAATCTGTACAGCACTGCGTAACCCTAGTAGCACTCTAGAAATGTTAAGAAGTAGTAGTAGTAGAGATCTAGGGAGATAATTAAAATGGCATGGTTTGAGGGTGATGATGTGGAGGAACTGAAAGAAATCTCGGTGAACCTGCAGGACGTACTGAGCCAAATCAACAAGTTAAAGAGTGATACATCACCTGGACTGGATGGTATGCACCCAAGGCAGTGGTGTGCTGGTAAATTTTTAACAACAGGCTCTCTCCCCAGTCCACCTCGGCGCCCCCTGTCCACCACTGCACCCCCCCCCCCCCCATCCACCTCTGCATCCCCCAAAATTGCAGAGCTGGCTATAGCCGGGGGAGTGGGGGGGCAATGCATTACTCTCTCCAGGAAAAAAAAATTAAATGATCCCAGGTTCCAATCTAATTCATGTTTAATATGGGATAAAATGCCATAAATAAGTAAATAAATATAAACTTTTAACGTTCGGCACCTGATTCTCAAAGTGGACATATTCCAAACACTATAATGAAAATAAAATTACTTTTTTTCTACCTTTGTTGTCTGGTGACTTTGTTTCTCTGATCATGCTGGCCCAGTATCTGATTCTGCTGCTCTTTATCTGTTCCCTTGACTCCGTTTCCAGGGCTTCCTTTCCATTTATTTCTTTTCTTTCCTCCTTTCTTCTTCATTTCTGGTCCTCCACAGACTTGACTGTACAGTGGATCCAGCTTCTGCCTATTTTCTCCATCCATGTGCAGTTTCTCTCCTCACTTTCTTTTCCCTCATCTAATCTCCTTCCTCTGTCTTCCCTCCATGTCCAGCATTTCTTCTCTCTCCCTTCCCTCCCCTCCATCCATGTCCAGAATTTCTCTTGCCCTCTCCTCCATCCATGTCCTGAAACTCTCCTATCTCCCCTGCCCCCCCTCTATCCATCCATACCCAGCAATTCTCTTCTCTCCCCTGCCCCCCTCTACCCATCCATGCCCAGCAATTGTCTTCTCTCCCCTGCCCCCTCTACCCATCCATGCCCAGAAATTCTCTTCTCTCCCTTGCCCCCCTCTACCCAGCCATGCCCAGCAATTCTCTTCTCTCCCCTGCCCCCTCTACCCATCCATGCCCAGCAATTCTCTTCCCTGCCCCCTCTACCCATCCATACCCAGCAATTCTCCTCCCTCCCCTGCCCTCCCCTCCCGCTCCCATCCATGTCCAATGATTCTCCGTTGCCCCCATCCTCCCCTCCCGCTCCCATCCATGTCCAGCAATTCTCCATCGCCCCCATCCTCCCCTCTCGCTTCCATCCATCTTTTTTTATTACCTCCGTTGAAGTGCCGCGTTATTTAAAGCCCTGCTGCCCGTCTCTAGCCTTCCCTGTTTGCTTTGTGATGAGTTCATTCCCTCAGTCCCACCTTCGCGGAAAAAGGAAATTACATCAGAATGATGTCAGAAGGCGGGACTAAGGGAACTAACTCATCACGAAGCAAACAGGGAAGGCTAGAGAAGGGCAGCAGGGCTTTAAATAATGCGGCGCTTCAACTGAGGTAATAAAAAAAGATGGATGAGAGCGGGAGGGGAGGATGGGGGCAACGGCGACTTGCTGGACATGGATGGGAGTGGGAGGGGAGGTAAGCATGGCCTGTGGTGGCGCCCTCATGCCATGCTTACCTTGTTCACTGGAGCCGGCTCATCCTGGAGAACAACCGGCTCGCAAGCCGGCTCAAGCACACCACTGACCCCAGGGTACTAAAAGAACTCAAATGTGAAATTGCTGATCTGCTCTTAGCGATCTGTAACCTGTAATTAAAATTGTCTGTAGTACCTGAAGATAAAAGGGTTCTAAGAGTGATCAGGGAAATTATAGACAGGCAAGCCTGACTTCAGTGCTGGGCAAAATAGTGGAAACTATTGTAAAGAGTAAAATTATGGTACACATAGACAAACATGGCTTAATGGGAAAGAGTCAACATGGATTCAGCTAAGGGAAGTCTTTCCTCACCGATTTGATTTATTTCTTGGAAGGCATGAAAAAACATGTGGATAAAGCTGAACTGGTTGATGTAGTGTATCTAGAATTTCAGAAAGTTTTTGACAAAAATGCTTCTGATAGTCTCCTGAGAAAATTAAAAAGGTCATGGGATAGAAGTCAATGTCCTGTTGTGGATTGGGAATTTGTTATTGGAAAGCAAACAGAGGGCAGAGCTATATGTCCATTTTTCTCACTGGAGGAGGGTGAATGTGGAGTGCCACTGGGATCTGTACTGGGACCTGTGCTATTTAACATATTTATAAATGATCTGGAAATCAGAACAACAAGTGAGGTGATTAAATTTGTAGATGACACAAAACTATTCAACATACGGATTGTGAAAAATTACAGGAAGACTTTAGGAAACTGGAAGACTGGGCATCCAAGTGGCAGATGACATTTAATGTGGACAAATGCAAAGTAATGCACACTGGGAAGAATAATCCAAATCATAGTGACAGCTCATGATTGAGGTCTATAAAACCCTGAGAGGTGTAGAATAGGTAAAAGTGAATCGATTTTTCACTCTTTCAAAAAGTACAAAGACCAGGGGACACACAATGAAATTACATAGAAATACTATTAAAACAAATAGGAGGAAATATTTTTTCACACAAAAAATAGTTAAGCTCTGGAACTTGCTGCCAGAGGATGTGGTAACAGTGGTTACCGTATCCAAGTTTAAAAAGTGTTTGGACAAGTTCCTGGAGCAAAAGTCCTTAGTCTGTTATTGAGATGGACATGGGGAAGCCACTGCTGGTTCCTGGTTTGGTAACATGGAAGGTTGCTACTTTTTGAGTTTCTGCCTGGTACTTTTGAACTGGATTGGCCACTGTTGGAAGCAGGATACTTGGCTACCATTAATCTGACCCAGTATGGCTATTCATATGTTCTTAAGTTCCAGAATAGCTCATTAATAATGTGGCTTTCTCGTATTTTCTTAGTGAAAGTTTTATTTATTCATTTAAAATATTTATTAGCCACAGAACAATCACATTTTTTTTGCCTTATAGAGATAATGTCCTTCAAAGTGAGAGACTTCATCAATAAACTGTATCAGTTATGAGTCACTTAACATTCAAATTCTTGCTATACAGGACTGTTTTTAAATTACATTTAAAATCAGTACAGCTCTGTAGACCTCTCAACGAGGATGGCAATCCATTTAGTACTAGCAAGTTGAACCTAGCGGTCCTGTATTCCACAAGTCTAATTTGCTTAAAAGAAGGTATTTCTATCAAGTTTAGATTAGCTGGCCTCATTACTCTAACAGGTTGGTAAATTCTCAATGTTGAAGCAATAACCAGAGCGACTAATTTTTTAAGTACTTTGAATACTAACATTAATATTTTGAAATTAGTTCTTTGCTCAATTGGCAACCAATGAATTTCCTTCAGAACTGGGGTAATATGACAAGATCAAGGCAAACCAGAAACAACTCTTGCCCCAGAATTCTGTGTAATTTGCAAAGCTTTCAGCTGATTCTTGTTTAAACCTATCAAGAAACCATTGCAATAGTCAAAACATGGCATCACCACGCTTTGCACAACCAACCTAAAATTGGAAAAAAATGTTGAAATCATGTAGTCTTCTCATTGTTTTTAATGTCAAAAAAACTTGCTTTACAACATTTATAACATGCAAGTCACATAGAGAGAGAAGAATTAAGTAGCACCCCCATATTTCAAATAGCATTAACAATTGAAATTTTAACATCATTACTTGGGTGACTAGAAAGTAAAATAATTTGAGTTTTTGCCATATTTAGCTTTAAATGATTACAGCACAACCATTGATTAATAACATTTTAATAGAGCCTCAGTCTTAGCAAGACCCATCAATCATAATCAGAAATTGGATATCGTCTGCATATAATCTAAAGGTTAAACTCAATCAATTCACAACAATAGCAAAAATATATTGAAGATCATTGCTAATACGGAGGAATGCTGAGGTACTCCAGAAAAACATTCTGAAACAGCAGATTCAAATATTGCTGTAATACCAAAAACTTGTTGATTGCTATCAACAGTCCTAACTGTTCTTTGAGGTAGATAATAAACTTTATTAACAGGAGGGAACGTTGTTTTGCCCATGCGAAAACCTTGTACTAGAAAATTGTTCCAAGTAGCCACTGGAGTTTGTCCATATACTGTCAAAAAATTCAAGATCCTCAAATTTAAATGTCTGTTGAGAAGGTTGCACTACCTCCTTCTGGAGCAGCCAGTTCTCTTCTCAGTGCTGTTTGTTGTTCCTGCCCCTCCAGAGTTGTTCTCATGAGTGCCAATTGCACAGCTGCTACTGCATCCAGGGTCATCAAAGAGGGAATGCGAGATGAGTGAGAACCCAAACTAGAGATGCCTCCTCCTCTAAGTGACATCGGTGGTCCACCAATGGCAGCCACAGCAGAGGACTGGCTCGGGGAGTCAATCGGGAGAGATTATGCATATTGCTTAATATTCCGCTGAGCCAACCCCGCAGACAGTTCAGCAGCTGAATATATAGCAATCCTGCCACAGCATTTAGGATCTATAAGGCAAGGAAACAGAAAAAAATCAAGAAACACCCCCCCCCCCCCATCCTGAGGGACTTTGTTGTTGAGTTGAGTGGCAAAGAGGTACACCAAAGGGGTGACCCACACTTGGAAGATCTTATGAGCTACACCCATGTTGAGAGACCACTCGTGAAGTATGGACCTTGGGGTAGGAAAAATTTAGTGCTGAGGCTGGCGCAAGCACACTCGATGCCTGAACACCTTGTTGATATAGCAAACTTGCTAACTCCTCCCTCTGTATGGCCTAGAATTGGTCGTCAAAGACAAGCATCAGTAAGACTGAGGCCAGAGTTGGTGTGGAGACAGCCTTCGGAGTTGGTGTCATATAAGAAGTGGGATACCAGTGCATGGGGGGTCAGGTGATGGCACCTGAATAATGGTGTCTACGCTTCTCAGGTACCAGCGATGCTGACACCCCGGAGCTCCCAGCACCGTGCATCAAAGGGAGCCGGTGCTAATACTTCTTAGCCTTTTTCCTGATGCCTGACATCAGGGTCCCTCAGTGCCAAAAAGGACCGTCAAATCCACATGTGTCCTCAGTGTTGGGTCCAATGCAGATAAGTCTCAGGGCTTACTACGAGTACCTGAGGTCAAGGGAGGTGGAGACTTCCTTGATGTCAGTGCACTTCCAGTGTCAGACGGTGCCGTTGCAGCCATTGGGGTTGGTGCTTCTGATGCCGATGTCAATTGCCCATACTTTGAGGTTCCAAAAAAGTTCCCTCTGGTGGGCCTGATGCACTTTCTGTTTTTTTTCTGCAATGGTAAACAGAGAAAATAATCAGATGGGTCACGGTCAGGCCCCAGTGGATGCTTGGAATGCCCTCCCGCGGGAGGTGGTGGAAATGAAAACGCTAACAGAATTCAAACACGCGTGGGATAAACATAAAGGAATCCTGTTCAGAAGGAATGGATCCTAAGGAGCTTAGCCGAGATTGGGTGGCAGAGCCAGTGGCGGGAGGCAGGGATAGTGCTGGGCAGACTTATACGGTCTGTGCCAGAGCCGGTGGCGGGAGGCGGGGCTGGTGGTTGGGAGGCAGGGATAGTGCTGGGCAGACTTACACGGTCTGTGCCCTGAAAAGGACAGGTGCAAATCAAGGTAAGGTATACACAAAAAGTAGCACATATGAGTTTATCTTGTAGGGCAGACTGGATGGACCATGCAGATCTTTTTCTGCCGTCATTTACTATGTTACTATGTTACTATGTACACCAATTGTTTTGGTCAGTCCTGGATATCACCCGATTGCACTGGATGCATCTTTTGAAGTCACTGGGGATTTTCTGGGGCATGGCAAAAAGAAATTCACCTAAATCAAAAGGCTCAATGGTGAGGCCAAAAAGGGATTACCTCAAATTGAGCTTGATGCTCCGGCCTAAGAGGGCTTCCGGAGCCGCAAAAAAACAAGAAAACAAGAGCCAAAAACACTAATAAAACAATGAGGGATAAACTAAAGGGGAAGAAAATAAGAAAATGTGAAAAAATACCTACATCAAAAGGTACAATTATGAGAAAAAAGCACTGAGAAAGAGATCAGCAAGATGCGACTTCCTTGGTCCATGGAGAAAACAAGACTGAAGGTCCTGCGCTCATACATGCGCCACTTAAAGGTACAGTGCGCTGGACAGCATCCATACCAGGTTCCAAGTGTATGGATGCATCTGTCCTGCTTGTCCTCGTAGAAATTCTGATATTGGCTAGATCAATTCCAATGTCCTCCCCTCCCTTCCACCCTTCTGGTAAGGCTCCCTCCCAGCCCCCTGACAAAGTTCAACCCCCCTTCCACCATGACAATGCTCAGGCCCTCTCTTACCCCCCCAGTTAGAATTGGCCCCTAGGCTTGCCTCATTGGTGATCCAGTAGATTGATGAGAGCAGGAACAAAGTTCACTCTCTTCTGCCCTAGCAGCTGTGTCTTGAAAATGGCCACTGTGACCTCTAGTGATAGTGTTGTGGTCGTGGGAGGAGCCAGTATTCGTAGTGCACTGGTCCCCCTGACATGCCAAGACACCATCCAGGCACCCTAGGGGGCACTGCAGTGGACTTCAGAAATTGCTCCCAGATACATAGCTCCCTTACCCTGTCTGCTGAGCCCCCCAACCCCTCCCCAAAACCCACTCCGCACAACTGTACACCACTACCATAGCCCTAAGGGGTGAAGGGGGGCACCTACATGTGGGTACAGTGGGTTTCTGGTGGGTTTTGAAGGGCTCTCATTTTCCACCACAAGTGTAAGAGGTAGGAGGGGATGGGCCTGGGTCTGCCTGCCTGAAGTGCACTGCACCCACTATAACTGCTCCAGGGACCTGCATACTGCTGTCATGCAGCTGGGTATGACATTGGAGGCTGGCAAGTTTTTTTGAGGGTGGGAGGGGGTTAGTAACCACTGGGGGAGTAAGGGAGGTCATCCCCGATTCCCTCCGGTGGTCATCTGGTCAGTTCGGTTACCTTTTTGAGGCTTGGTTGCAAGAAAAAATGGACCAAGTAGAGTCGCCCAAGTGCTCGTCAGTGACACCCTTCTTTTTCCATTATCGGTCGAGGACGCCCATGTGTTAGGTTCATCCCAGTCCCGCCTTCCCTACGCTTCCGACACGCCCCCGTGAACTTTGGTCATCCCTGCGACAGAAAGCAGTTGAGGACGCCCAAAATCGGCTTTCGATTATTCCGATTTGGGCAACCCTGGGAGAAGGACGCCTATCTCCCAATTTGTATCAAAAGATGGGCGCCCTTCTCTTTCGAAAATAAGCCTGATAGCGCAGGTTTAAACATGTCTGCAAAAGCATGGTCTCAGACCAAAAATGGTTCCCTGGCTGGAAAACAGCTCAAAACATTTCTAATGTTCATTTTCTTTAGCAGTTCCTTTCGGCAAAAGTTTCTGTTCTATAGAAAAAAACAACTTTTTTCCTCTTTCCACTGACCAAAAATTTATTTGTTACATTTGTACCCTTTGCTTTCCCACTCATAGCAGGTTCAATGTGGCTTACATATTATATACAGGTACTTATTTGTACCTGGGGCCATGGAGGGTTAACTGACTTGCCCAGAGTCACAAGGAGTTGCCTGTGCCTGCAGTGGGATTTGAACCCAGTTCCCCAGGACCAAAGTCCACCATGCTAACCACTAGGCCACTCCTCCACAAAAATTGATGTCATGCTGTAAAAGCAAGGTCTCAGCTAGCAAATACTTCAATGGTTCCTTCACTGCAAAAGCAGGGTCCCAGGTTCAATCATTGCTGCCATGCTTTAAAAGCAAGGTTTCAGCTTAAATGTTTTTCAACAGTTCCCTCGCAGCACAAGCAGGGTCCAAAGGCCAAAAATTGCTGCCATGCTTTTTGATTTTGCTATGTTATAAGATTGTACAATTACCCCAATTTCTTTTTATATTGTTGTCATATTTATATTCTGATCTTTCATGTGGTATCTGTTCATTTTCTTCATGTTTGATTTAGTAGAAGTAAAGTCCATAGTCTGCTGTTCAGACAGACATTGTGAAGCAACTGATTACCCCAGGACTGGCAGCATGGAGTGTTTGCCACAATTTGGGTTTCTGCCAGATACTAGTGACCTGGCTTGGTCACTGTTTGGAAACGGGATACTGGGCTAGATGGGCCTTTGGTCTGACTCAGTATGGCTACTCTTATGTTCTTATGTATGTTTATTTGTGCCAGCACACTGTTCTAGCAGAGCTTATTTCCTGTATTTCTTATTTCTTTAAGCCTGGTCAGTTTTTGCTTAGTTTTTAGTTTAACATCGCTCTCAGATAAATCACTGCTATTCTATGAATTCTATATATGTTATAGAATTGCCCCCAGAGAGTGGAGAGAAAGGGTCCATGAAAGAGGCAAATAGAAATAAAAACTCTTGGCTCTAGAATTGGTGCTTGTGATTGTCCTTGTCTTTAGCCCTAAGAAATATAATGAATCTCAGACAGAATTACTATTATAAAGGACAAACCATTTTGGCAAATCATTAATGTTTTCAGGTTCTAAAGGTCAGAAACCCTTGAAAGTTGTGCTGCTTTGCTTTTCTTTCCAACTAAAAGTACTGCCTCAGGAATGAAAGAGACCAGATAATGTGTGGAAGCAGCAGGATCTCAAATTAAACAACTGAGACATTGATAAATGTTTCCAGAGGCAGATTTAAGTACAGATGGAATCGTTTGACCATTGGACACACCATGGTCCACATGTTGGGGCTTCCAAAGATCTCTCTGCTTCATTAACTTCATAAAATCTTCTATCACAAGTGTTTACTACAATCACTGTTTTGTTTAGAAGCTGTTTAAATTTACAGGAACAGTATAAAAATCTATATCTTCCTCTGATATTTTTTTCTTTAGACAGACTGATGCATACCATTACAGAGATTTTTATTCTGGTGTTTTCTATTTAACATTGGATTTTAACAACATATGGTAGAGGCAACAGATAACAAGCCAATGAGTATTGTGACACATGAATTAGGGATTCTGAACTCATAAATAATTTGGACTTTACTTTGGTTCATGGCAAAACCCAGAAATCACTTTTCTGAATCAGATTATTTTTTCTAGGGCTCAGACTGAAAAAGAGAGGTTTTTTCCTTTTCTGATATTGTGTTATGATTTTCAATTTGATTTGCCATCTTGCCATATAGCACATGAATAGTTTTGGGTCATCTGCAAATAATCACCTCATTTGTCGTTCAGATTTCCAGATCATTTATAAATATGTTAAATAGCTCCAGTCCCAGTACTATTCATCCTCCTCCATTGAGAGAAATGGCCATTTAATCCTACCCTCTGCTTTCTGATCAATAACCAATTCCTAATCCATAACAGAGCATTGCCTCCTATGCCATGACTCAGAAGTCTCTAATGAGGAACTTTGTCAAACGCTTTCTGAAAATCTAGATACACTACATGAACCAGTTCACCTTTATTCACATGTTTGTTCACACCTTCAAAGAAATAAAGCATACTGGTGAGGCAAGACTTCCATTGGCTGAATCCATACTGATTCTGTCCCATTACAACCATGTTTATCTATGTGTTCCATAATTTTATCCTTTATAATAGTTTCCACTATTTTGCCTGGCACTGGTGTCAGGCTTACTGGTCTGTAGTTTCCTGGATCACCCCTGGAACCATTTTAAAAAATCGGCATTACATTGGCCACCCTCCAGTCTTCAGGTACTACAGGCGATAGTAGAGGGTGTCTCTGTGGAACCTGTTTTTGACAAGTAGCCATCAACCACATCATTCCTCTTTAGTAGGACAGTATTTAACAACATATTTGTAGTCTGTTCATATAGACAACACATTTTGGAAATATAGAGGGGAATTTTCAATATGATGTCAAAATAATTTTGGACATTTTACAAAAAACTTCCAAAAATCTAGTGGCAAACATGGTCCTTTTCAAACCAGAAAACATCTTTTTTGGTTCGAAAACCACCCTATGTTAGTTGTTTTTTGTGTCTAGTGAGTTACTCTAAAGGGCCATTTTCAAATAAAAAATGTCCAAGGGAAAGGATGTCTGGGTCCAGCAGTCTTATTAGACTGGACATGCAAACATTCCAGCAGAGCAGTGTGTCAGCCTAGAGGCCACTGCAGTGAACTTCACATAAAAGGTCCCAGGTACACATCAAATCATAACTCTCTTATATTGTATGATGAGCTCTCTGGGAATAGCAAAACATTATCGGACATTAAAAGTTCTGACTATGTCAGTTTCTACCCCAGTGGATCCAGATTCCCTTCCATCGAGGCAGGCTTTAGCTGATCATTTTAGCAACAAAACCATTATTCTGACATGCTTTTTTCTATAACTGTTAGAAGCATTGTATCCATTTCTGATACTTCTGATATTTCTCCCTTCCCCCATAGGTTCACAGCCTTTCATCATTATTCACTATTATTCAGGGTATGAGGACTACAACACCTCCTCATGATCCTATTCTCTCTGAATTTGTAAAGAGTGACCTTGGGACCCTTCTCCCATTTATTTTGCAGATGGTCACCTCTTCTCTCACATCCAGACAGGTCCCTCAGCCCTGGAAGCTTGCCACATTAAGACCAAAAATAAAAAATGCATGTCATCCATTTTCAGATGTGACTAATTGCCATCCAATCACTAATTTACCTTTTCTTAGTAAGGTAGTGGAGAATATTATTCAATCCCAGCTCCAGGCTTTTTTGGTGGAGACTAAAAAAAATGCACTGCGCCCCAATGAGGCAGGGTTTCGACAATATCACAGCACAGAGACAGTGTTGCTGGGTGTCTCTACATACAGTGGGGGAAATAAGTATTTGATCCCTTGCTGATTTTGTAAGTTTGCCCACTGACAAAGACATGAGCAGCCCATAATTGAAGGGTAGGTTATTGGTAACAGTGAGAGATAGCACATCACAAATTAAATCCGGAAAATCACATTGTGGAAAGTATATGAATTTATTTGCATTCTGCAGAGGGAAATAAGTATTTAATCCCTCTGGCAAACAAGACCTAATACTTGGTGGCAAAACCCTTGTTGGCAAGCACAGCGGTCAGACGTCTTCTGTAGTTGATGATGAGGTTTGCACACATGTCAGGAGGAATTTTGGTCCACTCCTCTTTGCAGATCATCTCTAAATCATTAAGAGTTCTGGGCTGTCGCTTGGCAACTCGCAGCTTCAGCTCCCTCCATAAGTTTTCAATGGGATTAAGGTCTGGTGACTGGCTAGGCCACTCCATGACCCTAATGTGCTTCTTCCTGAGCCACTCCTTTGTTGCCTTGGCTGTATGTTTTGGGTCATTGTCGTGCTGGAAGACCCAGCCACGACCCATTTTTAAGGCCCTGGCTGAGGGAAGGAGGTTGTCACTCAGAATTGTACGGTACATGGCCCCATCCATTCTCCCATTGATGCGGTGAAGTAGTCCTGTGCCCTTAGCAGAGAAACACCCCCAAAACATAACATTTCCACCTCCATGCTTGACAGTGGGGACGGTGTTCTTTGGGTCATAGGCAGCATTTCTCTTCCTCCAAACACGGCGAGTTGAGTTCATGCCAAAGAGCTCAATTTTTGTCTCATCTGACCACAGCACCTTCTCCCAATCACTCTCGGCATCATCCAGGTGTTCACTGGCAAACTTCAGACGGGCCGTCACATGTGCCTTCCGGAGCAGGGGGACCTTGCGGGCACTGCAGGATTGCAATCCGTTATGTCGTAATGTGTTACCAATGGTTTTCGTGGTGACAGTGGTCCCAGCTGCCTTGAGATCATTGACAAGTTCCCCCCTTGTAGTTGTAGGCTGATTTCTAACCTTCCTCATGATCAAGGATACCCCACGAGGTGAGATTTTGCGTGGAGCCCCAGATCTTTGTCGATTGACAGTCATTTTGTACTTCTTCCATTTTCTTACTATGGCACCAACAGTTGTCTCCTTCTCGCCCAGCGTCTTACTGATGGTTTTGTAGCCCATTCCAGCCTTGTGCAGGTGTATGATCTTGTCCCTGACATCCTTAGACAGCTCCTTGCTCTTGGCCATTTTGTAGAGGTTAGAGTCTGACTGATTCACTGAGTCTGTGGACAGGTGTCTTTCATACAGGTGACCATTGCCGACAGCTGTCTGTCATGCAGGTAACGAGTTGATTTGGAGCATCTACCTGGTCTGTAGGGGCCAGATCTCTTACTGGTTGGTGGGGGATCAAATACTTATTTCCCTCTGCAGAATGCAAATAAATTCATATACTTTCCACAATGTGATTTTCCGGATTTAATTTGTGATGTGCTATCTCTCACTGTTACCAATAACCTACCCTTCAATTATGGGCTGCTCATGTCTTTGTCAGTGGGCAAACTTACAAAATCAGCAAGGGATCAAATACTTATTTCCCCCACTGTATATACGTAATCACTTAGATCATAACGTTTTGGTTCTGCTTTGATCATTAAATCTCACTTCAGCATTTCATTTAGTTGATCATATTTTACTTTTGCATAGACTATCATATAGGACTCCATATCCTGGCTTTTTGACTTAATTTACATCATTCCTTTCCAACCGATCATACGAAGTTTGTTTTCGAGATAGCACATCAACCCTATTTGTTCTTTCCTTCAGGGTACCCAGGGCTCAATCTTGTCATCTATGTTATTTAACTTCTTTCTGTCACCGTTCTTGACCCTGGCCCACTCTTTGTGTAACTAGGGTTAAAAGAAAAAAATAAAAATGTACTTACCTGGGTCTCTGGGGCTGTGATTTTGGGGGTAGTCTTTGGGGCCACAGTGAGGTGGTCTGTAGTTCCCCGCGTGTTGGGCCGTGTTTTTTTTGGGTTCGGAGATTTTCGGGGCCGATTTCGGGCCCATTTTTGGTGGTAGGGAGCGCTGCAGGGGGAGAGTGGCGCTCCCGAGAGATTTTTGGGGCCATCTGGTGCCTCCTCTGGAGGGAGAAGCGGCGTTGCTGTTTTTGGGCTCCCGGGGATGAGTTGGCAGGCCCCCGGGAGCGAGGAGGAGAGGGAGACGCGAGGGGAGCGCAGGAGGAGTCAGCGCAGCTGTTTCTGGGGCCCGGGATGAGTGGTCCTCGGGTCGGCGAAGAAGATGGGCAGCGCCAAATGTTTTGGACTCCCGGGAACGAGTGAGCGTGTTCCTGGGAGTGAAGAAGTGCTGGGGCAGGGCAGCCGCGTTGGAGAAGGGGACCAGGCAGCTGAGCGTTAGCGCTGCCGGTGAAGAAGACGCCGGGAGATGTGCGCGCACATGCACGAACTGTTTTTTTTTTGGAGCTCCGGCGAGGCCTACAAGCCTGGGCCTCGATTTTTAAGCTGGAGCTCCAGAAGAATCGCGGTTTTCGGGGCAAATTTTTTAAATGGCTCCGTTTTCGGCCCAAGACCAGCGGGACCAGATCCGTTGGTTGGGATCAGGTGTGGAGAAAATCGGAAACAAGGTAAGGGGTCGTTTTGCCTGGAATTTTGATTGGTTAATTTTAAATTTGCATAAATTGGGTTTTTTATTTTTTAAAAATCAGGGGTTTATTGGTTTTAAATTCTATTTGCATATTTGGGTTCAGGGTATTTTTCTTTATTTTTGTGGGGGTTACACTTTGAATTTTAATATTTTTGGGGGGTGTTCTGGTGTAGTGTGGGTTTTAAGGGGTTAATTACATGGTAAAATTTGAAATTCGACGTAGCAGGTAGAGGGGAGGGGGATTGAATTTTTAGAGTGGGTTTCAAATTATTTTGGGATTTTTGAGGGGGGTTTAGGAGAGATAATTGCGGGCGGACTGTAAAAAGTGGTATTTTTAAATTTTAAAAGCAGGATTTAATAGGGAATGGGAAGTTTAATTGGTGTAGAAATTTTGGGGTGATTTGGATATAGTTTTATAGGGTTTTTATTTAATTTTATTACTTTTCCATTAGTTTCTATGGGGTTAAAATGGGGATTTTGCACTGCTGGCCAGAATTCCGCTGGTCAGCAGTGGAAATTGGAATGTTGGTACTAGTCAGGGATTGGCTGGAAGGGTCTTGGAACGCAAGCCAAGGCTGGTTTGGAAGGCAAGCTAAGGCTGGTTACCAAGGCAACCGGGGAGTTGCAGTTGGTCAGAATGGGATTGATGGTCAGAGAGAGTGGAGGTGCTGAGGAGGTGCTGGTAGTGAGAGGAGGGTTTTAATGGTAAAAGATAGGATATTGGGGAAAGTTTCTGGTGATTGATGGTGAATGAAAGTGAGGTGTGTAAGGAAGGTGTGATTTATAAAATAAGTTTTAAAATTTTATTAGGATAGGGTGAATGTATGAATAGGGTAGGAGTTAAGGGGAATTTGGTAAGAGAGGGTTATTAGTGTATTTGTAGTAATAGCATAAGGAGTATTTGGGAAAGGGTTTAGGAATAAATTTAAAGTTTAATTCAATGGAAGTAGAGTTATAGCTTAAGGTGTAGTGAGTTAAAATAAGAGTTTGAATAAGTGTAATAAAAGAATTGTGTGGGAGTGATTGGGTGAAAGGGACAATCAATCTCTCTCACCTCAAGTTCAGGGAAAAAAACTAAAGTTTAGACCTGGAAGATAGGGAACATTTAATTAATTTTATTTTTGAAGAATAGTTGGCCACAGTTTTTCATATACCACTCCTTAGTTAAACTGGTTTCAGTTCAACCCAGGAAGAGAGGGTTTTGCTCCCATTTCGTTTGGTTAAGGAAAGGTTTAGAAGGAAGACTTCACAGAAGCAAGGTATCTATTGACAACGGGCCCCCACGCAAGAAAGACGGCGACCAGAACGGAGAGTGAACCAACGACAGCTAAGTGACATTCTGGGACACAAAAAGTGTTTAGAAGTAAAGAGAGAAAGACTAATAGGGAAGAAAAAAAAAACAATACTTACCTTATTTCCATGGTGAGAGGGGTGGGCTGCTTACGGATACCTGAAAAGAGAAAAGAAAACACCAAAGAATCAAATTCAGGGAAATACACAGAGAGAGAGAGAAAATACAGTGAATATTTGGGTTTGCTAAGGTTAATTTATACGTATCTGATTTTGGGGGGTGTTCTGACAAAAGCGAACCTAAAAGAGAAAAGAGGTACAAAAATAAGTAAGATAGCACAACAAAAGAGTAAATCTGCACATTGTATTACAATTATTATCTACTTTAAATGTTATAATATTTGTTATAGAAATTTCTGAAAATAAAGTTGACATTGTTTGAAAATCTTAATATTGTGTTGGTTCTGGTTAATTTAGAAAAGTATCCAATTTAGTTTATTTTTCCTCCCACATCTTTTTGAAAGGGTGGGACGAGGTTAGTATTCCTGCACCATCCCCTGAGCTCCGTGTGGTACCCAACATTAGCCACGACTACTAACAACAGGTGTTGGGTAAACCTTCACAGATACAACGGAGCGCAGGAGGGTGGTGACATTTGAGCTTCACCGCTTATATTTATGTGGGTGATATTCAACTACTTCATACTGTAGATCCAACAGATACTCAGTCATTATCTGATATTAACTTCAATCTGCAGCAGTTAACTGATTGGATCTGGGAAAATAAACTGGTTCTTAATCCAATGAAATCTGATTGTGTTCTTTTCACCAATATCTCAGGTGCTACTCTCTCTCTGAGCATATTATTTTTGACTCCTGCTATTACTCAAAAACTAGCCACAAAAATTTGGGGGATCATTTTTGATGGTTCCTTAACTTTTCAGCAACATCTTTCTGTGGTTATCAAGGGCTGTTTTTTTCAGATTACAGCAAATTTCTTCTATTTGGTCTCTTCTGGATTCTTCTGCAATAAATATTCTCATCCATTTTTTTGTCATCAGCAAACTTGATTATTGTAACTCTTTATATCAAGGTCCCAGATCAATCAATATCTGACATTTGCAAATAGTTCAGAATATTGCCATCAAACTGATTACAGGGAAAAGAAATATGATCTTGAGGGGCATAATCGAACGTCACCGGCGAAATAGATCACTGGCGATCTATTTTGGCGGCGGTGCAACAGCTGGCCGGAACCGTACTATCGAAAAAGATGGCCGGCCATCATTGTTGTCGATAATACGGTTTAGTCCAGCCAAATGCCAGAGTTCGCCGGGTTTGAGATCGCCGATTTTGTTTTTCAGCAATAATGGAAAAAAATGCTGGCCATCTCAAACCCGGCCAAATCCAAGGCATTTGGTCATGGGAGGCGCAAGCATTTGTAGTGCACTGGTCCCCCCCACATGCCAGGACACCAACCAGGCACCCTAGGGGGCACTTCTAAAAATGTTTTAAAAAATACACAAATAGCTCCCAGGTGCATAGCTACCTTACCTTGGGTGCTGAGCCCCCCAAATCCCCCCAAACCCACTCCCCAAAACTCTACACCATTACCATAGCCCTTATGGGTGAAGGGGGGCACCTACATGTGGGTACAGTGGGTTTTGGGGGGGGTTGGAGGGCTCAACACTTAGCAACCCAAGTGTAACAGGTGGGGGGAGGGTGGACCTGGGTCTGCCTACCTGAAGTGCACTGCACCCTCTAAAAACTGCTCCAGGGACTTGCATACTGCTGTCAGGGAGCTGGGTATGACATTTGAGGCTGGCATACAGGCTGGTAAAAAAAAGGTTTTTATTTTTATTTTTTTTAGTGTGGGAGAGGATTGGTGACCACTGGGGGACTATGGGGAGGTCATCCCCCATTCCCTCCAGTGGTCATCTGGTCCGTTGGGGCACCTTTTTGAGGCTTAACACTGCTTTTTTTTCCATTATCTGCGAAAGCCGGCCATCTGGCAGCCACGCCCATGCCCGCCCATGTCCCACCTTTGCTATGCCACCGGCACACCCCCTTTAACTTTCGCCGGTGCGGTGACGGGAAAGCGGCGATGGTGTCAAAAAAGACGCTTTCGATTATACCAATTTCACCGCTTTTGAGAGATCGCCGGCCATCTCCCAATTTATGTCGGAAGATCGCCGGCGATCACTTTTGAAAATAAGCCTGCTTGTCACCCCCTTCTTAAGGAAGTGCATTGTCTCCTGTTAACTCACTGTTAGTGTTTAAAGTTCATCTTTCAGGTGAGCCACTCTATCTTTTTCATTTTCTGATTCCTTATTCCACTTCACAAACTCTTCGCTCATCCTTTCAAAATAACCTTATGCTGCCCTCGTTTCAAGACATTACCCATGAGCATACCAGGAAGAAAAAATTTTTTCAGTGAAAGACCCGGAGCAATGGAATAGATTGCCCTAGTCCCTTTGTTCTCTTATGTTCCATTTGCAATTTAAATCAGATTTGAAAACTTTTTTTTGTTTGGATGCCAGATAGGTCCTATGGACCACTTCCCTTTTTCTTTCTTTCCTATTGATATTGTAGTTTATCTAAATACAATCAAACTGAACAACTGCAGTGATCTAGAGCAGAAACAGTAACCTAATACCAAAGAAAAACGCTCTAGTAAAATTAACCAATAGGTGCTAATTTGTTGAAAAATGGAGAAAAGCCCTCAGAAACCGTAGGCTAAATTGCCACTGGGTTTAGAGCGTGGTTAGAGCTTATATTGACTTATAACACACGCTACAGTTTAATCACTGGGCAAAAAAACTCCATTTGAAAAACAAGGCTCATAAAATTTTTTTCGCCCCAAATTATTCTGTGTGAACACACAAGAAAATGTGTGAACACAAAAGAAATTTTCTTTCAATATATGTTTTTTACAAATGTTTTTTCAAAATGTTTTTATCAAAGTGTTAACGCATCAGCATATCAAAAAAAGAAGGACACTTAGCTTTGTAGTGTGTTAAGACCGGGCACTCATCACTATCTGTTCTACGGGAACCCGTTTCGCCTAGAAACGTGGCTTCTTCAGGAACAGACGTCTACAATACTTCAAGATGGCGCCATCTTGAAGTATTGTAGACGTCTGGCTAAAAATTGTCAGCATATGTCAATAGCACTCTGTTCCTGAAGAAGCCACGTTTCTAGGCAAAACGGGTTCCCGTAGAACAGATAGTGATGAGTGCCCGGTCTTAACACACTACAAAGCTAAGTGTCCTTCTTTTTTTGATATGCTGATGCGTTAACACTTTGATAAAAACATTTTGAAAAAACATTTGTAAAAAACATATATTGAAAGAAAATTTCTTTTGTGTTCACACATTTTCTTGTGTGTTCACACAGAATAATTTGGGGCGAAAAAAATTTTATGAGCCTTGTTTTTCAAATGGAGTTTTTCTGCCCAGTGATTAAACTGTAGCGTGTGTTATAAGTCAATATAAGCTCTAACCACGCTCTAAACCCAGTGGCAATTTAGCCTACGGTTTCCGATATTGTAGTTTATCCCTTCCCCATTTCTGGATCATGAATGCCCAGTCTTCCAATTTCCTAAGGTCTTCCTACAATATTTCACAGTCTACACATGTTTTAACAACTGGGGGCATATGATGAAGTTAAGAGGAAATCGGCTTAGAAGGAATCTAAGAAAGTATTCATTTACGGAAAGGGTGGTGGAAAGGGTGGTGGAAACGTGGAATGGCCTCCCGGTGGAGGTTGTTGAGACGAGGACTGTGTCACAGTTTTAGAAAGCATCAGAAAAGCAAGTGGGATCCCTTAGGAAAAGGAGGATTTAAGAGTTACAGAGGATGGACAGACTCAGTGGCGTAGGAAGGGGGGGGGCGGTCCGCCCCGGGTGCATGCCACGGGGGGGGTGTCCGCTCCGTTGGTTCCTTGCTCCCTCTGCCCCGTGGACTCAGGGGCGGATCGGCCCTCCCACCCGCCTCTCGCTTTTAAATCAATTAAAAATGCACTCCGGGGGGGGGGGGGGAGGGTGCGCACCGGAGGGGGGGGGGCGCCGAGGGGGGCACCGTGCTGCACCCGGGGGGGTGCGCAGCGGCGCCCTGCCCCGGGTGTCAGTCGCCCTCGCTTCGGCACTGGGCAGACTGGATTGGCCATTTGGCTTTTATCTGCCGCCATATTTCTATGATTCTGTGTTAAATAGTTTTGCACCATCTGCAAATTTAATCACCTCACTCGTCATTTCGATTACCATATCATTTATAAATATGTTAAATAGCACCGGTCCCCAATTCAGATTCACTGTTCACCCTCCTCCATTGAGAGAAATTATCATTTAACCCCACCCTTTGTTTTCTGTCCAATAACCAATTCCTAATCCACACCAGAACCTTGTCTCCTATCCCGTGACTCTAATTTTCTCAGGAATCTCTGATGAGGATCTTTATCTAAAGCTTTCTGAAAATCTAGATACACTACATCACCAGGCTCACCTTTATCCACATGTTTATTCACACCTTCAAAGAAATGAAGCAAATTGGTGAGGCAAGACTTCCCTCGGCTGAACCCATGCTGACTCTGTCCCACTAAATTATGTCTAAGTGTTCTGTAATTTTATTCTTTATAATAGTTTCCACTCTTATGCCTGGCACTGATGTCAGGCTTACCGGTCTATAATTTCCCAGATCACCCCTAGAACTCTTTAAAAAAATCGTCGTCATATTGGCCACCCTCCAATCTTTAGGTACTACAGACGATTTTAATGACAGGTTACATATTACTGAAAGCAGATCAGCAATTCCATGCTTGAGTTCTTTGAGTACCTTTGGATGTATGCCATCTAGTCCAGGTGATTTACTACTCTTTAATTTGTCAGTTTTGCTCAGTACATCTTCCAGGTTCATTGTGATTTCTTTCAGTTCCTCTGAATCATCACCCTTGAAAACCATTTCCAGTACAAACAGATCTCTTACATCTTCTTCCGTAAAGTCAGAAACAAAGAATTAATTCAGTTTCTCTGCTATGACCTTGTCCTCCCTAAGCGCCCTTTTGTTCTGTGTTAAATCTGGACATGGCGCATGGGAAAGTTCCACATTAAAACATGTAAGCTCCGATTTTACTGCACTTTAGTAAAAGGGCCCCTTAGATTGAAACTCAAAAGAATAAATCATGAATGCACATGTGCTCTGCCCAAACTGCTGCTGAACACGAGTTCATGTGTGTCATGAAAAAATGTGTGTCATGTTTCCTTTTTTTATCGTTAATGCCTATTGTAATTTTATAAAAGCTCTTTCATCAGCATAAAATGGCCTTTACTTGTGAAAATTCTATAATAAAATTACTTCCTAAATGATCAGGCTCAATTTATAAAAATCTCCCATGGCTACCTTTCTGTACATGTGCTTTCACTGACAAGCTGTTTTCCAATAGCGCTCCAAAGTTATGGGTTCTGATGATACCTCATCAGAACCCATAACACAAATCTTTTCCAACTTAAATTATTAAAATGCTTCTGGGGGAGGGAGGTAGATGACTAACCCCAAGGACTTCAACTTTAGCAAGACTCAGGCACAGCCAGTTCTCAGCCAACCAATTGGCTTTGGGTCTTAAACAGATGTTAACACTCTTTAAAACCCATCTAGAGAAGACACGGTCCTATCTCCACCTCCATTTTCCGAATTGTAAGGGTGTCAAGTACAAGAAAATCTTCGCCTCGTCCTTCCGTTATTGGAGTCCCAAACACTGGAACACGTTACCTCGTCACCTTAAAGCTCAAGTGGACCATGCCCTTTTTAAGAAGTTGTTAAAGACATTCCTCTTTGCTAAGACTTACCCCTCAACTTACCATGCTGATTGATGCATCCCTTGTCCCTTACCCTGCCTAGTTCATGCTGTTAGTTTCTCCCCTCCTACTTGCTTCTTTTATGCTTGCCTAAGCTTTTAAGTTTGTACTCTTATTTAATTATCTGTAAGCCACATTGCGCCTGCATGAGTGGGAAAATGTGGGATATAAGTAACAAACAAATAAATAAATAAATAAATAAATAAATGTATGGAAAAATCAACTGAAAGTCATGAGCATAAAGCTAATACAAAAATCCTAGAGAGTTCAGCTGTTCACAAGGTTGCAAATATAAGTTAAATAACACTGGGAATAGGGACAAACTCTTGGGAAACATGATTTAACCTGCTTCCATGACTTCTTCACCTGCATCTGCTGAAATCATTTTGTCAATAAAGACCAGAATTAGCACAAAACTGCAGCTTCTACATCCAGTGCATTTAACTGACTCAACAGAATCAACTGATTTAAGGCATCAAACACTGAAGTAATATAAAAAAATAAACGTTGAACATCCTTTGTCACGTATTTGCTGAAGAGAATTCAGCACGAATGGCTAAAACAGATCTGTACTATGCCTTCTTAAACCCTGATTAAAAGTTCTCCAAAATCCTGTTCATCTCAGCAATATCCTAAAGTTGACCATCCACCTTATAATTGAAAGAGAAAAACGCCTAGATTTCGACCCAAATCGGGAGATAGACGTTTATCTCACAAAAATGAATAAATCGGTATAATGGAAAGCCGATTTTGGACGTTTTCAACTGCACTCCATTGCGGAAGCGTACAAAGTTGACGGGGGCGTGGCGAAGGTGGAACTGGGGCGTGGTTATCGGCCGAGGAAAGATGGGCGCCTTTCGCCAATAATGGAAAAAAAGTATGCGTCTGTAGCTAGAATTTAGGGCACTTTTCCTGGACCCTGTTTTTTCACGAATAAGGCCCCAAAAAGTGCCCTAAATGACCAGATTACCACCAGAGGGAATCGGGGATGACCTCCCCTGACTCCCCCAGTGGTCACTAACCCCCTCCCACCAAAAAAAATGATGTTTCACAACTTTTTATTTTCACCCTCAAATGTCATACCTACCTCCCTGGCAGCAGTATGCAGGTCCCTGGAGCAGTTGTTAGGGGGTGCAATGGATTTCAGGCAGGTGGACCCAGGCCCATCCCCCCCTACCTGTTACAATTGTGCTGCTTAATGCTTAGTCGTCCAACCCCCCCAAACCCACTGTACCCACACGTAGGTGCCCCCCTTCACCCCTTAGGGCTATAGTAATGGTGTAGACTTGTGGGCAGTGGGTTTTGAGGGGGATTTGGGGGGCTCAACACACAAGGGAAGGGTGCTATGCACCTGGCAGCTCTTTTACCTTTTTTTTTTTTTGTAAAAGTGCCCCCTAGGGTGCCCGGTTGGTGTCCTGGCATGTGAGGCGGACCAGTGCACTACGAATCCTGGCCACTCCCATGAACAAATGCCTTGGATTTATTCGTTTTTGAGCTGGGCGCTTTCATTTTCCATTATCACTGAAAAACAAAAACGCCCAGCTCACAAATTGTCGAATAAAACATGGACGTCTATTTTTTTCGAAAATACGGTTCGGTCCGTCCCTTCACGGACCCATTCTCAGAGATAAACGCCCATGGAGATAGACGTTTTCGTTCAATTATGCCCCTCCATGTGAAACCTGATCAATAATTCTCTCCCCTCCTCCACCAAGTTAAATTTGTTCTAGGCCAATATGTATTAGCTCCAGCAAAATGCAGTAAAGGCTTCTGCAAGTTCAGATGAACCAAGTCGTTATTTAAGTGAATGGGCACATGGTCTTCCCCAAAAGAAAAGTTGATAATTTTCACCAATCTCCAAATTAGTATGTTTAAGTTTTCCTTTCAAAACTAGAGGGTCATGGATGTAAATCCTCAGCAGAAGTCTCCCTTTACTTACTTTTACCATTTTCTTAATTTGAGACATACTCATCACAGTAAAATTATCCACCAAAGACTATCCTGGAACTAATAATCCTATAGAGACTCTTGGATCTTGGGGGTTTACAAGACAGAGATCGTGAACAAAAAGAATGAATTAAGTGGACCAAAGGTTTTGCACTTCAAATGTGTTAGGTGCAAAAACTAGTATGCAGTAATTGCAAAGCTGCTCTAACATTTGGAGCATTCCAGCATTCCCCCTGCAGTTACCAAATATAGGGATCCTTTTACTAAGGTGGCCTGCTGTAGTGTGGGTGTGTGTATTTGGCATGCGCCAGGCCAGTTTATACTGCGTCTTGGAAAAAGGGCTTTTTTTCAATGGTCCAGGAAAAGGGCCTGCAGTAAAACTTGAAACCAGCACATGGTTATTTATGTCCTGAGCCTTTAACGCCACCCATTGATCTAGCAGTAAGGGCTCACGGGCTAAACATGCGGTGAACAGTTAGCGCACACCAACTGCTGATTAACTCCAGAAATCTGGTGCACGGTAGGAAATTAAAAAATAATTTGTCACGGCATTATGCACTCATGCCACATCCAAAATTACCGCGGGGGGGGGGGGGGGGGGCATGCTAGCCTGGCGGTAGTCTCATTTTGGCATGCACTGCATGCATGTAGAGCCTACTGCACCTTTATAAAAGGGCCCCATATTTTTCAACAGTGCAAGATTGTCAGGCATGATTAGCACAGATGCACCTAATGGCAATTTTTGAGGTGGTGTTTCGTGTACCCAAGCTAACTGTACGTTTGACAGCATTTACTATTTACTCCAGTCTCCATGACCCACCCAATCACTGCCTCACTGCAAGCTAAGCTGTTACGGTGGGATTTTCACTGCACTGGCTGTGGTAGCTGTTAGCAAGGGTTTATGTTAAAGATTTGTGTGATAAAACCTGTGCCGTTTAGTAAAAGTAGGCACAATTTTGCAGGAATTAAAAAAAAAATCTTTCTCTTTCCTATTGCTTTTTATATATGGTATATCAATTTTAATAAACTTCAAAACTTGGTCATGGATTTGGTATACAACCAAAGAGGTTTACATACATTATATTCAGGTACTTTTTTTGACCTTAGTGGGCTCACAATCTAAATTGTATAACTGTGGCAATGTAGAGTTAAGTGACTTGCCCAGGGCCACCAGGAGCTGCTTTGGGAATTGAATACAGTTCCCTAGGTTCTCAGCTTAAGAGTCTCACCATTTATTCTCCCTACCTAGACTGATATTTTTCAAATGTTTTTAGCAATGGTAATGAGCTTTTTGTTGTTGATTCAAAGCCAACTGGATATTATGGCTAACATATGCTTTCTTAGCTTGGTCAACAAACAGTTTAACAGTTTCAAATGGCCATCTGAAAGTTCCCTTGCCTTCTACAGATTACGGGTCCCTTTTACAATGCGGCGATAGAGCTGCCGTGGCATCGGTGCACACCAATCCGGCACTACCGCTGGCCTACCATGGGAGCCAGCAGTAGTGCCACCCCCAGTGTGCGCCATTTCTGGCACGACCAGAAATATTTTTTTTATTTTTACCACCGGGGGCTTACCTGCCGGGTTACCTTGGGAGCCCTTACCGCCTTCTAAACAGGAGGCCGTAAAGGTTCCCCTAAGGAATAGCCACACAGCCATTTCCTTAAAAAAAAAAACAACACCCCCCCCCCCCCTACACTGTGGTAAAAGGAGCCTCGGTGAGTGGCAGAACCCCTTTTATTGCAGCTTGGTAAAAGGGCCCCTTAGACTTTGTCATAGACGATCGGATGTCTTCTAGTTGCAGGAATGTTAAAATATTAAGGAATGTATTCATTTGTTGTATATGGTTTTAAGGTCATTGTGTGCTCTCTACAACCTTACTTATCAACACAGGTACCACAACATTTTCTAATAAGCAGCCAAGAGTTATTAATAATTCATTAGGCAGCCATTGTTAATCACAATGAATGCACTGAGGAATAATGTAGTATAAATGTGATGTATAATTCCGTAAAAGTTACATTGTAATTTAGTAATCAGTACACCATAATTTCAGGCCACCAACTGTAAATGGTCATGTTGATCACACTAGAGAGATTGCTGTTGAATACATAATTCTATTTAAAAATCAGTATTTGCTTCTGCTCTGACCATGGAAACAGATACAGCTCCCTCCCAATCACCATTGCTAAACTGATTGCACTTTAATGGAGGAATTTTTTTTAATGGCTTTGCAAAAATCATGCCTTTCAAGGCTTGTTTCCATATTGTGTTTGGTAACTGCCCTCTTGGCCACAGCAAGGTGTCATCAGAGAACTTGGGCTAATCAGTTTTCTGATTAGAAGTGATAGTGGGTCAATGTGGTTTAAGAGTGGGGATAAAGATAAAGCAAAAGGAAATACACATTCACTTGTGTAAGCATTAGTTTAAAAATATGTTATATGTTGACATTGCAAGTTTCTTAACAAGAACAGCTAGACTACATTACATTATTTTCTAATTGTCTATTTTATACCTTGCCTTCAGTACATTAATGAGGAAAACAATAACATTTATGTAAATTTAGTGGCCCTTTTATTATAGGACATTAAGGACTAGATTCTATATATGGTGCCTGAAAATTCCGCACAGAAAAAAATACGCCTTTTTCTGTAAAGTACACCTAAGTGTAATAGAATAGGCTTAAATTTCCATGTGATATATAGAATAACACCGAGCACCTCTCCACTCAACCACATGTTGTTGCGGCCATTTATACCATGTTTTACTTGGCGTAAATCCCGATGCCTAAATTAGGTGCAGAGCGGATGTATTCTATAACAATGTGCATAGATTTTTTAAATGCCCCTCGGTCCGCCCATGGCCACACCCCCTTTTAAACTATGCAACTTAGAATTTATGCGCACCATGTTACAGTGCATATAAAGGTCACCAAAAATTGCACCTGCAAATTTAGGTATGTTCCTCATTTGCACACAATTTAATAGAATAATGTCCCAATTAGTACCAATAATTGAGACCAACATGCATACAGTTAGGCACGAGATTCGCACCTAAATTAATTCATGGTCCAAAAAAGGGTAAGTGGAAATGGGAGGATCACATGCATTTCAGGGTAGAACAGGGGCATGGTTTTGAGTTATTCACATAATTACAGAATATATTACATTGTTTTATACTTCTGTACCACTAATACCACTAGGTCAAAGCCATTTTCAAAGCTAAAAGATAACCAACACAAACTCCTGGGAAGATATATTAAACACATTTCTTAAAAAGAAAAGTATTTAAGTTTCTTTTAAAAAGGGAAAAGTTAGTCAAAGCACTAAAACACGGCTGCAGTTCTTTCCAGATACTTTAATAGCCTGGGATGCAATAAGTTTTTCATAAATCTTAAATCATACAACACCCTTCAATGCAGGAGAAACAAATGGGGGATAATGGTACTCCATGTGTAAATTCAGGCGCGGGCATTGGTGCAAATTCAGACACCAATTTTTATTGGTGCAAATGGCTGTGCCTAAATTTACGTGCGACTCTCCACTTAAGCGAGTATTCTGTGGACCACACTGAACATTAGGTGTGGCTTATAGAATACCATTTAAGCAGGCATAGTTTAGTGCCAATTTCTTAGGCACCATATCAGTGGTGTAGCCAGACAACCAATTTTGGGCGGGTCTGAGCAAAAAGTGGGTGGGCACAAAATTTTCTCTCTCCCCCCTCTCCCCCAGCACTTCCCAACTCAAAATATAAATACTTTAGATGATGAGGATCCCCAATCTCTGTCAGCTGGGGACCTCCACCAGAGATGGCCAGAACTCCTCCCCGCCAAGCCCACCAGGCAGTAGCAACTCCTCGAGCCACTGATGCCAGCACCCCATACACGCTTAGTTGTCAGTGTCTCCAGGATGCTGCCCCCATCTGCCAAGCTTGGCGGAAGGCAGCTCCAGCCAGCCCCGGAAGAGATCCCCAGGTGGCAGGGTTTGGGGATCCCCACTAGCCACAACAAGGGTCAGGGCTGCTGTTAACCATGCTGGTGACCAGGGCAGAAAATAAAGAAGCCACTCCCCCCAATTCCCTCTCCTCTCCAATCTCTTCATCTGCCGTTATAGTCACACTGACAGATCCTCACAAATTACAGAGCAAGGGATCACAAATTAGAAATAAAAATATGTAGACAAAATTGAACTGGGAACCTCAGCACGCACTGCAATACTGGAGAAAAAAAAGTGCATTTCCTTTTCTACTTAACACAATAAAAAGACATCCACTATGTACTTTTCCCATAGCTAATATATTCCATTTAAAACATTCAAAATAAAATGATTTTTCTACCTTTATTGTCTGTACATTTTATTTTTCCATCATGTTGGTTCCAATTTCTCTTTCCCACTTTCCTGTCTGTCTTCTGCTAATTCTTCAAGCGGCTGTCCATTTGTCTTTTTTCATTTCATTTCCTCACTACACCTGCCTCTGAAATATTGATCTTTTCATTTTAGCTCTTTCATTTCTTTCTTTTTTCTTTTCTGCCTCTGTACACTCAAATTTCATCCTCTTTCTAAATCTTTTCCTTCTTTTTACTTTTCAGATATCTATCACATTTTCATTTCCTTTCACCCACTAGCTCTCCCATTCCCCATCGCTCTCCTTCCCAGCCTATCATTCTCCTTTCCATCTTCAACCTATGTACCATTACCATATTTCTACCCCTGTAATCACTGTTCTCTCATTTATTTCCTTGCCATCTCCACTCCCTGGGCCTCTCCCCCATGCTTTACTACTACTACTACTACTACTATTTAGCATTTCTATAGTGCTACAAGGCGTACGCAGCGCTGCACAAACATAGAAGAAAGACAGTCCCTGCTCAAAGAGCTTACAATCTAATAGACAAAAAATAAAGTAAGCAAATCAAATCAATGAATGTGTACAGGAAGGAGGAGAGGAGGGTAGGTGGAGGCGAGTGGTTACAAGTGGTTACGAGTCAAAAGCAATGTTAAAGAGGTGGGCTTTCAGTCTAGATTTAAAGGTGGCCAAGGATGGGGCAAGACGTAGGGGCTCAGGAAGTTTATTCCAGGCATAGGGTGCAGCGAGAGAGAAGGCGCGAAGTCTGGAGTTGGCAGTAGTGGAGAAGGGAACAGATAAGGAAGATTTATCCATGGAGCGGAGTGCACGGGAAGGGGTGTAGGGAAGGACGAGTGTGGAGAGATACTGGGGAGCAGCAGAGTGAGTACATTTATAGGTTAGTAGAAGAAGTTTGTACAGGATGTGAAAACAGATAGGGAGCCAGAGAAGCGACTTGAGGAGAGGGGTAGTATGAGTAAAGCGACCCTGGTGAAAGACGAGACGGGCAGCAGAGTTTTGAACCGATTGGAGAGGGGAGAGGTCAGGTGACTAAGTGGGAGGCCAGCAAGAAGCAGATTGCAGTAGTGGATGACAAGGTGGATGACAAGGTGACAAGGGTGTGGATGAGGGTTTTGGTAGAGTGCTCGGAAAGAAAGGGGCGGATTTTACGGATGTTGTAAAGAAAGAAATGACAGGTCTTGGCGATCTGCTGGATATGAGCAGAGAAGGAGAGAGAAGAGTCAAAGATGACCCCAAGGTTTCGAGCTGAGGAGACAGGGAGAATGAGAGAGCCATCAACAGAAATAGAAAATGGGGGGAGTGGGGAGGTGGGTTTGGGGGGAAAAATGAGAAGCTCGGTTTTTGTCATGTTTAATTTCAGGTGGCGTTGAGACATCCAGACAGCAATGTCAGACAAGCACGCTGAAACTTTGGTTTGGATGCAAGGTGAGATATCAGGGGTAGAAAGGTAGATTTGGGAGTCATCAGCATAGAAATGGTAGGAAAAGCCATGGGATGAGATTAATGAACCAAGGGAAGAAGTGTAGATAGAAAAGAGGAGGGGACCAAGAACAGAACCCTGAGGTACGCCGACAGGCAGAGGGATAGAAGTAGAAGAGGATCCACCAGAGTGAACACTAAAGGTGCGGAGGGAGAGGTAGGAAGAGAACAAGGAAAGGACAGAGCCCTGGAATCCAAGTGAGGACAGGGTTCGAGAAGTATGCTTTCCACCTTTCCCGGTGTCTCCCTCTCTCCACCCTTCCAGCCCAGCATCTGTTCCCTCTTTCTCCCATCCTCACCCTCTAGCCTATCTCCCTATCCCTTTTACCTCCCACCACCAGCATCTTCCTGTCCCATCTCTCTCCCCTCCCCCATTGTTCAGCATTTTCCCCTTTCTCTTTCCTATCATCCATGCAGCCTTTCCCTCCCTCTCCCCATCCCATCCCACCCCACCCCACCCATATCCAACAATTCTCCCTCTCTTTCCCCTTGCAGCATCTCTCCATTCCTCCCCCCACATCGAACAATTATTCCTCCACCTCACCTAGCACTACCCTCACTCCCTGATCCCAACAGTGCTCCTGTCTCTCCCTCCCCCTCCCCTCCCCCAGCCACCCGCTGACATGCTGCACCTTTATCCCCTCTCCCGCCCGCCAGCCCGCCAGCCACCTGCTGCGGTTTTTGTTCTCGCCCACCTCCCAGCCACCCACCGGCGCGCCGGTGCGGTCCAGCTCTGCATTTCTGCAAAGGAGCCACGTCCGGCAGCACGCTACCTTCCGGCTGGCCTCACCTCCGATACTCTTTCTGAAGAGGCAGGGCCAGCACAAGTATTCGTAGTGTGCGGACGGCCCTGGCGCCGCACGGCTCTAACACCGCTGATGGACGGGGATGACAGCGGAGGGAGCCCAGAGGGAGCAGGGAGGGAACAAAACCTGCCCTCGGTGCGCCGGCGGATGGCTGGGAGGACGGAGGAGGGAAAGCTGAAGTTACAGTTTGGGCGCCTATGAGGTGCACCGTTGCTGGGTGGGCCCGAGCCCAAAATGGGTGGGCCCAGGCCCATCCAGGCCCATCCAGGCCCACCCGTGGCTATGCCCCTGCTGCGCTGGTGTAGGCGTGTGTATTGGATGCACACAGGTCCATTTTTCAACGCGCCAGCAAAAACGACCCTTTTTTGCTGAAAATAGACATGCGGCAAAATAAAAATCAGCACGCGTCCATTTTGGGCCTGAGACCTTACCATCACCCATTGACTTAGTGGTAAGGTTTCACGTGTTAACCGGGTGGTAATCATCAGCGCGCATACACTGCTGATTACTGCCCAGTTAGCACCATGTGGTAGAAAATAGAAATTATTTTCTGCTGCACATTTTGGACACATGTCAAAATTAGAATTACCACCTGGGGCATGCGGTAGCCGGGCAGTAGTTCTAGTTTGACGCATGTTGTATGTGCGTAGGTGCCTCACGTGTCTTAGTAAAAGGGTCACTAAGTATAATAATAACATATTAATATATTCAGTAAGTAAATATAAAATAACATGTCTCTAACCATAAAACCAAAAATGCACATGGGTAACACACACTGAACCCGAAATTACCATGAGAGATGCCTGAGCGCACCTTGCAGTAATGCATTTTTTGCTGCGGTAAACATGTGTTGGTGCTTATCAATTCTTGGTAAAAGGGCCCTTTAATTTCCTTGGATCTTGCCAGTATATTGTAATATTTTATAAGTTGTTCACAAATTGTAGCCTTTAAACCCTCTTGTTAACAGCTTACGTATACCAACAAAAGTTCATATTTGAATGCAGATTTGTTGCTACAATAAAACATTTTTTGTAGTGCACAGAAACTTTATAAAATGACAATACCTTTGAGAACCAGAGAATGCCCAGATGGATAACACATGGAAAGCATACCTTACCTATTTATAGCCCATTGGTCTTAAATATCAAACTGTAAGCAAACAGATACTAAAAATGTATCAGAATGCTGTAAGCAATCACTAGATTGTGCTCCATTGATTATAGTTTATGTTTGCTGGTTGGAGCTGGAGCTGTCAGCACATAACAAGAGGGGTGGACAAATGAAGTCCAGAGAGCAGATGTTGACAATGGAAGCTAGAATCCTGGGATCCTCAGCCTGCGGATATGGAAACCCTCTTGGAAGTGAGAGACAGGCTGCATTCATAGTACCTCTCTGGGATCTATGCCCCATGCAGGTACCCAACCATTGAGAGACAGGAAGATGAAAGGCTGCTCCACAGATGTCACCTGCTGGGGATATCAGTAGCCTGGCCAGAAATGTCATGTTTGGCAGCTGGTACAAATATCCCTCCCACCAGTTCTGGCGCACAGATTCTCATAGTGTTCCGGGAAAGATGCTTACACTAGGGTTTTGTAATGAGACTACATTAAAGAGAATTTTTGGCTTCCGTCTGTAATAGCACATTAACATTAACCTCGCTGTCCATTTATTATTCAATTCTACTGAAGATCGGTTTCCCACACATAATGGATCTGAGAAACGAGCACCATGTTGCTTTGCACTGGATATGTCTATGCAGTCATTGTTTCTGGTTCACTTACCTTCAATACATTTTACATTTTTTCCTGGCATTGTCAATTAAATAAAAAAAAAAAAACATAGAGGAACAAATCTAGAAATCCAATCGATATACTACTACTTAACATTTCTAAAGCGCTACTAGGGTTACGCAGCGCTGTACAATTTAATATCTACAGCCCTAAAATATTCATAAGTTAAAGGAACATATTCCTTGCACATCTTTGGAGAATCTGTGTTATTTATCATGTTGCAAATAAAGGAGATGGACTAGAAACTCAATCATGGATTTTTTAAAAAAACTAATTCCAAATCTTTACTTGACACATTCTTTTATGAACATATCCATGCAATAACCCTACAACATTCAACGCACAGTTTATCATCGGCATTCAATGCAAACTGACATAAACTGGAAAAAAGTATTTAAATAGGGGATAAAAATGGTTTGACTGTGCCCTGTTTTCTTTTTTTTTTCCTCTCTCTCTCACTTTCTACTATCCATTACTGTGTGGAACAGCAATCATGAGATATATGTTGCAGATGGATGAACAGTTGTACACATCTTGTTCATTTGGGCATACTTGGATTGCAGGTGTTTTATATTGTCAGGTAGCCAGTAGCAGGAAGAACTGCATATATCTGTCTCAATCTATATCTAAAGCAAGTCAGAAAATCTCCTATGAGGCATGCTCTGAAATTAGTTAGCAAGTCTGCCAGCCATTCATATTTAATGTTTATTATTTACATGAGTATAGTTATTGGGCATAATGAGTATCTTTTAAGCTGAGCTTTAATTAAAGATTTTATTTTCTAGAGTTCTATTAAATCTCTATAGTTTTGCCTTGAAATGTGCTTTTTTCCTTTTTTTCCTTTAAAATTTTACCTATTTGAAAGTGTGAGGACCCATCTCAAGTTATCTGGTAATAATATATAGCCCTCGCCCTACCTCCTACCCCCACCCTGGTTACATCTCAAAGGATGGAGCTACCTATTGATAGAGTTACCACTTGCACACTTTGATGTGGATCCTGTATTTTTCCTGTAGGCCTCAGTGTATGATGGAAATAGGAGCATACTATATTTAGGTTAGATGAAATATTCTATTTGTAAAGGAATTGTTAAAATTACATATAAAGGTAGTAAGAAATGTGTGTTGGGTGGAAAAGTGCTCAAAACAAGAAGTTCTAAGGTTTTTATAATATTATGTTTTGTATCTATGGAGTTCTCCTGAGGACGCCATTGTGGGGCAAAACATGGACCATGTAGAGAATGAGAGTGAATAAAAGCAAATGAGAGAACGAGAAGGCAAAGTAAATGAGTGGATAAAAGATTAGAAAATAGGAACACACAGGGGATTAACCACTTTCACGTGGTATCACAAAGAGTTACATCAGAATCGGCACCAAATTGGGCAGAGTCACCGCAGCAAGAACAGCTGAGCCATCCCAAGCTAAGTAACATATAGTCTACATCAATAATACTGATTGTGATAATAATTGAGTAACAGGAAGGGAGGAATGGAGGCAGGGGGGAGCTGTGGTGCAATGATGGTAGATGGGTACTATTAGAAACAGCTAATTAAGGCCGATGTAATACACTATAACTGAGCACTTAACACAACATTTTAAATATTTTTAAAACTTAGGTTGTTTAATGACACAAATTGCATTAAAAATTAAATAAAAGAATTTTGTCTCCTTTAATAAAAAGTGCAGTTCCAAAATAAGAGCCATATTTACTAAGCTGTGTTATGGCAAATGACATATTATTAGACAATTAACACATGTTTATTGGCAATAATGTGCATTATATGCCAACAGAGCTTAATAAAGAAAGATCATTGCACTTATTAATAATAATAATAATAATAATAGTGACCTACTTCACATACAAATGCATGCAAAGCAGCTCATTATTATGGAAAACAAATAATGCAGCTTACATTTAACTTTGCAAGCCACGTTAGTCATGGGAAGCTAACACTACCTGGGGAACAACTTAAAGATCAAGTCTGTTTTACAACAAAGACAGTCCTTGTCCCCCTAGGTGCAATTTCTGTTGGGGCAATTACTGTTGGGATAGTGATGAAGGGCAAAATCCCCTCCCATACTTCCACAAGGTATGTAATGGTATAAAGTTAAAATGTTCATCCCAAGCCATAGGGCAGCAAAACCCTTTGGTGGGTCTTATGCAGACAAGCACATTAGGTTTCCTATTGTATTACAAATGCATTTTAAAACTCCCACAAATGGGGCCTTGCATGATTCTGATGACAGAGGAGAGCTAGCAGAGGAGGAAGAAGCAATTAAAGAATGTAGCACACTAACTCCTCCTACTGACTGGAAGATGACATATAGGGGAGTGGAAAATTACTTAGATTTCTGCAGGTAGGGGTGACTCTGGCTACTCCCCATACTCTTCCTTCTTCTAGCAGCTAACTTGCCAGGCAAAAACCAGCCTTGGGTTATATTGAATTAGCATATCTTAGGGGACTTGTCCTGAGCATGTGGGCCCTAGACATCTGCTTAGTTTAGGTATGCTTTATTTCTACCCTACCAAGCCTCCTTTCCTTCAGAAATTAGAGGCCTTCCAGCCCCTACACTCCTCTGCACCTATTGGCTCTTGCTGGGGTCTATTAGGGGCAGGAACAATTCCCATCAGCTCCATTTACTAAAGTGGTGCATCCTAATCTCCTAGGGAAGCTTTGGTGATTGCTCCTGCCTCCAATTTACTCCCAAGGAGAGCCAATAAGTGCTGTGGGGGATTGACCAGGAAGTATCCTTGCAATTTCTAAATATAGAGAGTGGTGCTTGGAAGAAACATTTAAATTTTACACTAATCCGTACCTCAGGAATGTGAGGAGGGGAGCATCTCCTTACAATAACCCCACCACCTATTTTGTCTAGGTATGGAAGGTGGAAAGGGGGTTCTTTTTTGACTACTGAGAAATACAGTGTCACAAATTCAAGGTAGGTGAGCCCTTAGACTGCAGCCAGAGCTGTGGCAGACAAGTCCCCTGGGCTGGCACAGGGCAGGAGTCAGAACAAAAACAAAGACAAGACTAGGCAGGGCAAGAGAAGACTAGACAAGGGCTAGAATAAACCAGACAAGACAAGTATGGGTTAGGCAAAGCTAAACAAAACAGGGCAGAAAAAACAAGGTACCAAAGACAAGACAAGGACCAGATCCAGATGAGGCAAGGAAAGCAAGGCAAAGGGGCTAGAACTGGAACCCAGGCAGAACAATGCAAGACACGGAACTAGGTTAAAACTGGGTCCAGAAAAGGCAAGACTAGGACAAGACAAGTACTGGATCTGGACAGGATTGGACAAGACAAGACTAGGCTAAAACAGACAAGTCAAGGACCGAATCCAGATGAGACAATCAAAGCAAGGCAAAGGGCTAGAACTGGAACCCAGGCAGAACAAGGCAAGACAAGGGAAAGGCAAGGACTGGATCTTGACAGGATAGGACTGGACAAAGCAAGGTTACAGGAACAAACAGAGGGAAGACTAGAGGCAACAGGAACAAACAGAAGCAAGGCTAGAGGACAAAGCAGGAACAAACTGAGGCAAGCCTGAGGACAAAGCAGGAACAGGACTTGGTCAGAGCAGGAAACAGGAGCAGGGTTTTACTGATGCAGAAATCAGGATCAGGGCTTGGCTGTAGCAGAAACCAGGAGCAGGGCTTAGGTGTACCAGGAATCAGGATCAGGACTTGGCTGTAGCATGAACCAGGAACAGAGCTTGGCTGGAACAGGGCACACAGAAGCAAGGCTTCAGGAACAAGGTTTGCAGGAACAAACCTTCAGGAGCAAGATACACAGGATCAAAGCTTCAGGAGCAAGACTCACAGGAACAAGGCTTCAGCAGCAAGACTCACAGGAACAAGACAGCAACTTGGCAAAACTGGAGCAAGGACTAGGCAGGAACTAGGCAAGGCAGGAACTGGAACAAAACAGGAACACACAAAGCTAAAAGACCTCTTGCAAAGGCAAAGCATGAAACTCCCAAGATTCCTTATAAAGGTCCTCACTGATGATGTCACAACTTGGAATGAGGCAGAGCTGCTGAGAGGGGGGGCAGGGGGGACAAAATTCCCAGGGCCCAGACCTCCAAGGGGGGCCCAACGCCAGGGTCTCTCTCCTTCTCCTGCTCCCAGGCTGCTGGTGCTGCAGTCCCGAGTCTCACCTGCCTGCCCTTGGCTCTGTCGACAGCCCCCCTCCATCCGCCACCGTGACCGGGCCCCCAGCATTCAAATCAGCAGCGCCTCACCTCCATGTGAAAGTGGCAGATCACCTCCCTTCGGGCCTTCCCTCACTGTGCCCCGCCCTCGCGGAAACAGGAAGTTACATCAGACGAGGGTGGGACACTGTGGGAAGGCCCGAAGGGATGCGATCTGCCGCTTTCACATGGAGGTGAGGCACTGCTCGGTCATGGTAGCGGACGGAGGGGGGCTGTCGACAGGGCTGGGGGTGGGCGGGTGGAGACTGGTGGAGACTGGGTACTGCGGCGCCGGCAGCCTGAGAGCAGGAGAGGGATTGGAGGTGCCCCAGGGACCTTGGTGGTGGTCTTGCCCCGGGCCCGACTCAGTCTCTCGGCGGCCCTCGAATGAGGCTTGGAACACACCGAGGAACACAGCAGGGCACCAGAGCAAGGCCAAAATACTGGGATATTAGACTGAGGCTTGGATAGACTCTGGAGTGAAGCTTGGATGCAGGAACATCAGAGTGAGTCTTGGATAATCTCTGGAATTAGGCTTGAGAAACAGGGAAACAGGCAACAGTGGTATCAGTGCAGGGACAGGCAGTCTGGAGAAGCTGCAGAGTCTGACCACCAGAAGAAAAAAGTGAGTCTGGGCATGGGACATGACTGCAGCCATGACAAATAGCAGGTCAGTAGAGGTCTGCTATCATCTATGTCTATGTCCTGGCTGCAGTGACATAATTAAAATACATTTTAACTCTTTACAAAACAAATTGAATACAGCTATGACCATATCTTACACCACTCCATCTTTTTGGGGACATCATCCTTCAAAGCCTTCGAAATCACATAGTTTCAGATCTGAATGTAATTTTAGTTTCTGGGTCTTTTAGACTTGTTCTCCTGTCACTTGGGGTCTTATTAACTGCAGGTCTCTAGAAAACAAACCCATGATTCTGCATGATTTACTGTTTGCTCCTACTCTAGATGTTCTGTGTTTAAGTGAGACTGACTGCACTTAGTTGAGGAGTCCATTCTTTTCGGGAACTCCCAGCTAACTATTCGGTTGCCTACTCCTCGTGCTCTTTGAAGCGCAGGGGTGGCTTGGCAAATATTATGTCTTTGTGTGTCAGTTTTAAGGAAATTTCCTCTTTTCAATTTCCCTACCTAGAATTTTTGGCTTTAGAATTGTTGGTTCAACAAGCAACTGTTCTTTTGTTATTTTACTGTCCACCATCTCTCACTGCTCCTGATTGGGATCTGGTGTATCAGACTATTGCAGATTCAAATGTTATGTTTAAATCTCTTCTAATTCTTGAATTTCAACTTGCATATTGATGTCCCAACCCCCTCATTCTCTTGTTTTTCTTCAATTTTTGGAGGATCTTGGGCTTTTACAACATAGCTCTTTCCCAACTTACTTGGGAGTCCATACCTTCTCAGGACCCTTTTCCCCTTATTCTATCTAGATTCCATTCTTTACCATCACCCTGGATGGTTCATTATTTTGTATCATTCCAAATCCTGTTTCCTGATCTTTGGTCTACAGCCAATACCTCAGGCCTTTGGGCCTGACACTTGTCTCATCTCTCTCTCTCTCTCTTCTTGACAGATTTTAAATTCCCAGAACATTTTTTCTGGTTTGCCACTTGATCAGCAAGATTCAAGTTGGGGTTCTTTTGTTCTTGTCACACCAACAGTGGAGTGGAGTGGAGGAGTAGCCTAGTGGTTAGTGCAGCAGACTTTGATCCTGGGGAACTGGGTTCAATTCTCATTGCAGCTTCTTGTGACTGTGGGCAAGTCACTTAACCCTCCATTACCCCAGGTACAAAATAAGTACCTGTATATATGTAAACCACTTTGAATGTAGTTGCAAAATACCACAAAAAAGGAGGTATATCATTTCCATTTCCCTTTCTTTAGATCATTTGGATCCTTTAAAATATGTGTGTACTTGGTATCATCAGGGTCTCTGTTTATTGAAGAGATAGTTGCACCAGACCAAATGTATTTGGTGCAGCCTTAAGACCTTAGATTCCCTTATTCAATATAAGTCCCAACTGAATTTGTTTTGTCGCAACTTGACAAAGCAAAGAGGGTTTATTTCTCTACACAGATTAAATCTTCTCCCAATTCTGCAAAACATTTGTTTTCCGTGTTCTCCAAGCTCATTTCCTCAACCAGGTCTTCCGTTACTTCCTCAGTTGTAGTCCCTAATATGCATGCTCTTGCTTAATATTTGCTGACAACATTTCTAAGTGAGAATCTTCCTTTTCACCTTTGATAGTACCACCTCAATCTTCCACTCTGCCTGATTCTTTGTCACCTTGTTGGAATGAGTTTAATCTTTCTGCTCTTGCTGCACTTAAGAATTTCCTGTCAACCCCATCAAAGTTAGATCCTGTCCCTCTAGGTTGGTTGAAGATTTCCAACCTTGGTCTATTCCCATTGGCGTATCAGCTGGTCACTCTTAGTTTCTCTTAGTTTCCACCCACTTGGAAAGTTGTAGCAGTTCATCCAATGTTGAAGAAGCCTTTTCTAGATCCAGCTTTTTACCATCTAGCTACCTGCAGTTTTGACACTACCATTTCTTTCCAAGCTGACCAAAAAAGGTGTCTTTGACCAACTCCTTACTTTGCTGAGTCAATTTTTGTGTTACACCCTCATCAGTCTGGTTTCTGTATTGACCACAGAATGGAAACCATCATTGCATCTCTTCTCAGTGAATTACATTCTCACTTGCATAAGGGTTCTATTGCTTTATTGGTTTTGTTTGATCTATCTGCTATTTTTGACTTGGTGAATCATTCACTCTTTCTACAAAGGTTATCAGCGTTTGGGATATGGGGTCAAGTCTATGAGTGGTTCTCCTCTTTTCTTCTAGGTTTTTTTTTTGTGTGTTTATCAGGTAATACCTCTCCTCTGTTTCCTTTATCATGTGGCATCCGTCAGGGTTATATCCTATCACCTCTTTTATTCAATATCTTCCTTTGTCCCCTTGCAGCATTAGTTCAATCTGTGGGTATATCTGTGCATTTTTATGCAGATGATATCCTTCTTGTTTTCTACACTAGTCCTCTGTCCTTTGACTTCTCCCCTTTACAAGTCTGCCTCTGTAAGGTAGCAACTAGGCTGAAGGATAACCATTTAATTTTGAACCTGGACAAGACCACATCTTGTTGGATTATTGGTTATGCTCCGGTACTTTCCAATTCTCTAATTTTTTCAGGTGCTTTGGTCACTCCAGTAACTTATTCTGATATCTTGGGGTCATTTTAGACTCTCTCTTTACATTTGCCCGTCAGATCTCATTAGTCCTCCGTTCAGGGTTTTATAGCTTGTGTCAACTTTCTTCCATTCATCATCATTTGGATGTGGAGTCTCTTTATACTATTTACCATGCTTTTGTCACCACCCAGCTAGATTATTGTAATATTGCATATGCAGAGCTCCCTCAATCTAGTCTAAAATGGTTGCCATCCTTTCAAAACATGGCTGCTTGTTTTTTTTGTGCAGAGCAAAGAGTCAGGACTCTGTCACTCCACTTTTCTTGAAATTGCATTGGCTTCCCATTTGGGCCCACATTCAGTTCAAGATTCTATCTCTAACATTCACGGCCTTATAGGATGATATTCCAGATTATTTATCTTGTTTTACAATTCCTTATTCTTCTTCACGACTATTGCAATGTCTCAAAGATCAAAGACTGGTTCTTCGTTCTCCATATCAGGCGTGTTGGGAATCTACCAGATCCTCTGCCTCTTTCTTCCTGTCCCCTTACCTCTGGAATAATTTATCTCTACACTTGCAAACTGAGCAATCTTTTCAATCCTTTAACAAAAAACTCAAGACCCATCTTTTCACTGTGACTTTTAATGTGTTAGTTCTGGTGAACTTTTCAGCAATAACAGTTAGTTACAGTTTTTATTTGTTATTTATTTATTTAGATTTTGCTCACACCTTTTTCAGTAGTAGCTCAAGGTGAGTTACATTCAGATACACTGGATATTTCTCTGTCCCAGGAGGGCTTAAAATCAAAACGTTTTCACCTCTGCTTTCCTCTGGGTGTGTCTGTTTTCTGGTGTACCTGGGATCTTTCCTATCACTCAGTAATGTTCTGTTTTCTTTTCTCTTTATGTATTTGTGAAATTTTGTAAATCACTTAGATATGGGATTTTCTAGGATTTGGTGATTCATCAAATCATTAATAGACATAAACGTAAACATTCTTCTGTGATACCCCACTTCCATTTTGGACTTTGGGTTCCCTTTCATACGGCATTTCAGGCTATACATTAATGTTCACATTAGCACATAGTACCTGTAAAAAGTTAATGCAAAGGCTTTCACACTCTTCTATTTAGGAGGCAATAAGTGCTCCTGCATTAACTCTGCATTAGCCAGTTAGCAAGCGCTAATCATAATGTTTATTGTTTATATTTATTGAGGACTTCAAATACTGCCTTTCAGAACAAAATCAAAACAGTGTACAATACTAAGAGTAAATTAGAAAGGAACTCCATAATCAAACAGGACAGAGAAAAAGAAAGGGGTAGGAGACTGGGGAGAAGGGAACAGGGTGACTGCTGGGAGTCAGCCAAGCCCTAACCCAAGTCCCTCGCTGGACATGCAGATAGCGAGACTGGAAGAAATAAGTCAAATGCTGAAAGGAATACATGGACCTTGAGGAGACAATGAAAGTGAGGAAATGAAAGTTCAGATCTTAAGTTGGAGGGCAGGGAATTCCACAGAAAGGGAGCAAGGCAAATGAAGGCCGAGTGCTGGGTGGAATTAAGCTTTATGAATAGGAGAGATAGGAATCAAAAGCTGAGTGAAGGATGCGAGAAGGACAATAAGGGGTATCAAGACTAGCTAGGTAAGGGGGGAATCTGAATGAAGAGCCTTATAGGTAATAATGAGAACTTTGTGAGTAATGTGGGACTTGATAGCTACCATTTTCCACTCATACCATGTCTCTTCAAAAAATATGAAAAAATAACTAAAACGCTTGATACCATTGAACTAAAAGGTTTGAATGGTAAACTAGAATGGCAACAATCTTTCTAGTGGTCAATGATTGGCTTATATGTTATTTTATTAGATGTGAAGTCTGAAGGCATTTTTCTTAATAGCTGCCATGTGGCACTCCAGAAAAATATGAGGTAATGGGGCTCATTTTAGAAACAGAAAAATGTCCAAAAAATGGCACAAACTGACAATGGACATTTTTCTCGCCAAATTGACCAAATCATTATTTTCAAAACCCATTTTTAGACTTTTTTGTATGCTGTTCATTTGTAGTCCATCCAAATCACAAGGAGATGTATTGTGTGTGTGTGGGGGGGGGGGGGGGGGGGGGGGTGCGATCCTAACACTTGGATGTTTTTCGGCCATAATGGAACAAATGAAAAATGTCCAGAGCTAAAATTTGGATGTTTTGGTCTAGATCTGTTTTAATAATGGCTAAGTCACAAAAGGTGCCCTAAATGACCAGATAACCATTGGATGAATGAAGGAATGACACCCCTTTATACCTCCCAGTGGTCACTGACCCCCTCCTACCCTAAAAGATGTGAATGAAACAGTACATATCAGCCTCTATGAAAGCTTCAGAGTTATGGCCAGAACTGCAAGCAGGACCCTGGAGTCACCTAGTGGTCGGTGCAGTGCACTGTGAAGAAGGGAACCCACACCCATTATCCACTCTTTTTTTAAAATTTGCATTTAAATTTACATTCAAAATAAATTGAATAAAGATAAAAGATTAATGCAAAAAAAGTAATGATCCAAAGAAGACAATCATAACTAGGCAATAAAATTAAATTAAATTAACCCTATACAGTCCATAAATGGAGATAGGCAAGAGTCCATATCCCTGAGGAAATAGGGAAATTCAAAAGGAAACATTATTACTAGGATGTTACAAGTTGGATGTCAATATATTACAGCTCAGACTTATTGAGTTGAATCAGTCTCCATTTGTGGCAGAATCTTTCCTTTCCAAGAAAAACTGCAATTGAGAAACATCATAAAATACATATTGATGATTATCAAAATGAATAACACATTTACATGGATATCTCAACTAAAACTTAGCACCAATATGAACCAAATGTTGTCATGGGGAAAGGAATTGCCTTCATTTGGATTCAGTGGACCTTGCCACATTAGGAAATATAGAAACTTTTCCACCAAGAAAGTTCAAATAAATGCAGTAAAGCATCCTTATCGTGGTTGAAAACAAAAGTAACCAGCAAGGTTGTCCTTACAATATCCTCCTCGTATGATTTTTCCAAAATGCTGGTCAAGTCAAAACTATCTGAAGATACGTCAACCATGGATGATTCTCTAACAGGAGTTGACTGTTTATTTGGAATTGAAATATAATAGATTCTATGTAATGAAGGAAACCCCTCTGGGGAATTTTTAAACATTTCTTGCAAATTTTTATAGAAAACTTCCTTTGGTGACATTGTAATTGATAGAGGAAAATTCAACAAGCGCAAGCTCAGTTGTTTTGTGTAATTTTCAAAGTTCTCCAATTTTTTCTGAAACAGAAGACAATCTTGCATTAGAGTAATTTGAGCCTGTTTTAACTGTTGAACTTGGTCTGACATCTCTTTAAACTCCCCTTCATGGATTTTTAAAGTGTCTTCTACTTTTTTGAATCCTGGCTGCATTTTCACCTATAGTAGGCAAAACTGAGGCACATAACTTGTGTATGGTATCCAGAGCATTCCAAATAGAGTCTAAAGTCACCTCTGCATATTTAACCAGGGAGGGAACGACAACGCATTTCTCTGGGTCTTCCTGACATCCTCATGAGACAGTCAAGATCTCAGTCTGACTTCCTGATGGTAAAAGCCCCAAAGAAGAGGGCAACCCCAGCCCTCCAACTGAAGCTGTAGGTGGTGGCAGTGACCCAGCTGCTGTAGGCATATTAGAAGTTTCCATAGGTTGAGGAGCAGGAGGATTAGCTGGACCAGCCAGGATGAGTGTAGCGTTGCTCTCCAGCACAGGGCTCTTCCTAATGCCCTGCACAGCGGAAACACTCGATGCAACATTCTGGTATATGAACTGCAAAATCTCAATCTGCCAAAGTGGAGGAACAGACAAGCTGGAGGATGCCTGGAGCATCCCCTTGTGTTTAGGCATGAAAGAACAAGGTAAGGTGCTTTTAAGCGCAGTAAAATGAAGGTCAGGATGGAGTTCAGTTTGCAGCATCATTGCTGGCCACTATCTTGCCCTCCCTCCCCATAATCCACTCTTATTTCACTTGTGGTGGAAAGTGTCAGCCTTCCAAAACCCACCAAAAACCAACTGTAGTCACATAAAGGTGATGTATGCAGCCAAAATAGCTATTTTAGTGATGTACAGTTAAAATATAGTAACATAGTAGATGACGGCAGAAAAAGACCTGCACGGTCCATCCAGTCTGCCCAACAAGATAACTCATATGTGCTACTTTTTGTGTATACCCTACTTTGATTTGTACCTGTGCTCTTCAGGGCACAGACTGTATAAGTCTGCCCAGCACTATCCCCGCCTCCCAACCACCAGCCCCGCCTCCCAACCACCAGATCTGGCACAGACCGTATAAGTCTGCCCAGCACTATCCCTGCCTCCCAACCACCAGCCCCGCCTCCTTATCTCGACTAAGCTCCTGAGGATCCATTCCTTCTGCACAGGATTCCTTTATGGTTATCCCACACATGTTTGAATTCCGTTTTCATTTCCACCACCTCCCGTGGGAGGGCATTCCAAGCATCCACTACTCTCTCCGTGAAAAAATACTTCCTGACATTTTTCTTGAGTCTGCCCCCTTCAATCTCATTTCATGTCCTCTCATTCTACCACCTTCGCATCTCCAGAAAAGGTCCGTTTGTGGATTAATACCTTTCAAATATTTGAATGTCTGTATCATATCACCCCTGTTTCTCCTTTCCTCCAGAGTATACATGTTTAGTTCAGCAAGTCTCTCCTCATCCGTCTTGTAACGCAAATCCCATACCATTCTCGTAGCTTTTCTTTGCACCGCTTCAATTCTTTTTACATCCTTAGCAAGATACGGCCTCCAAAACTGAACATAATACTCCAGGTGGGGCCTCACCAACGACTTATACAGGGGCATCAACACCCCCTTTCTTCTGCTGGTCACACCTCTCTATACAGCCTAACAACCTTCTAGCTACGGCCACCGCCTTGTCACACTGTCCTCAGATACTATCACCCCAAGATCCCTCTCCCCGTCTGTACCTATCAGACTCTCCCCGCCTAACACATACATCTACTGTAGATTTCTATTCCCTAAGTGCATCACTTTGCATTTCTTCACATTGAATTTTAATTGCCATATTTAATTGCCAGTTGGATACAGTAAGTTTTTAGTGGGTTTTGGAGGGCTCACCATAAAATATAAGGGGGTAAGGGTGAGATGTATACCTGGGACCTTTTATGTGAAGTCCACTGCAGTGCCTCCTAGGATGCTCCACTGCCCTTCTGGGAAGTCTGTGTGGCCAGTCTACTAAGAATGATAGCTCCCTTTACATCCCAATGACTTGATGTTGTGCATTATTCATTTGGATTTTTTTTTCCAAAAATGGTCCAAAAAGATACTGAGCACAAAACATCCAGAAAATGTCTGAGAAATGTCCATTTTCAAAACAAAAAAGACATTTTTCAGATTAAAAAATGGCTATGTTCACCAGTTGATTTTTGTACATTGTCAACAAAATGTCCAAAATCAGATTTAAATATCATATCAAAAATGCCCCTCCCCTCCCCACACACACACCAGCCAATGTGATAATTTTTATTTATTTGGATATTAGTGGGGTCTAGTATAGATATTTTTCTTTGTTTTGCAGTAGTCCATGATTCCCTGAAGCACGTTGATGAAACATTGGCTATTGTCAGACATAAACTTTTGCCTAATATTTAAGAAGCTACCAAACATATCCAAAGAACATTTTTTTTCATTTCAATATTGATGAGAATAAATTAACATTTGAAGATTATTCTTATAGGAGGCTTTCTATACCTATGATAAAACTGAAACTATCATTGTTCAGTGCCATTGAAGGTCCCCCCCCCCCCCCCCCCCCCCAATTCATATCTTGCCAGGGTTAGACAATTTCTCCGGAATAAGTATCTGGGCTTGATTTGTACACCGCTGTTGAAGGAGTCCCTCCTGCTGAAATTCACCCTCACGAGCAACACTTTACATTGCTTTGGCCCAGTGATGACTGTGATGATGTGAGTACTGTGCATCACTGGGACAAAACACTGTAAAGACTGTGATCCAGGAAGGGCTGATTTGTGGATCAATAACAAAGTGGATGGCCTCAGACAACAATGGACAGTAATGGCTCATGAGAAAAGTTGACAAACTCATAAAGGACAAACAAAGGATTACCCAAAGCATTACATTACAATCCTGAAAACTTCAAAAGAATGATTGAGAAGAGTTTAGAAGCACAAGAAGGAAAACTTGTTGCAACATGACAACACTAAGACTCATATCACACAAACCATAGATGAAATTGTGAAGATGGGTCTCACAATCTTACTTGATCACTAAAAACAAGGGGAGAAACAGTAAAATCCACGAAAACATGTAAAAACTGTTTTTTTTTAAACTACATATTAGAAATTTGGAGGGAGATCTACTGGACCACAAAATAATTTACATGAAGAAAAAAATATGGAGAAAAAAGGCCTCAGATTAACTGCCCCACTCCTATTTCTAATGGAACCCCCCCCAAAAACTCTATTTTAATTATCATATTAATACGTGCATTTGACGTTTATCAACTGTAGCAAAATATCAAAAATGTGATCTCAGTAGAATCTCACATCTTCACAATTTTACCCTATCATACATCCTATATTTAGCACAATCTTTTCCCCAAATTGAAGAAATACCATAGATTTTTATTTTAAACTGAAAACTTAAAAATTGCTACCATAGCATTTCTGTCTAGAACACTCCATTTGGATTGTATGTATCCAGGGCTATTCTATAGCCAGGTTACTCTAGTATTCTATAAGGGAATCAGAGTGCCCGAGTGCCATTACAGAATGGGGTTTCATCACGCAGCATTAGGGCACCTAAAAGGAGGAGCCCATTTATAGAATTGCCACGATTTTGTATATATGGGAAAGCTGAGCTGGGGTAGACCATGGGAATTACCAATACTTATATATTTACTAGCCAAGTATGTCACAAATATAGCAAGCCTAACATGAAAGGTTAAGCTGTGGTAGTGTTTACTACTTAGACATATATTCAGTGGCACCCCTGAAATGGATAGCACTGGTGAATGTACATATGAATAAATTGCTGGTACAAGTTTTTTAATTTTATTTTGTAGCTAGCACTGCTGATATCAGGCCCAAACATTTTTTTTTCCTTATAAATAAACACCGATTTACCAACAGAAGTCTCTTTGACAATTAATCTATTTCAGAGCCTTACCTAGATGGGTGGAAAATGTATCATTAAATAAATAAGATAATTTGCAAAAACTATAAATTTTTCTAGGGCAACATGGTTAGATTTGAAGTTTGGTTGCTTTCCATATTCATTGTTTCCTCTCTGGATAAATTTTATTACCATGGAAGACTTATCCAAAGTAGAACCCTGCATTTTTATGATTTACAGCATATGGTACAGCAGAGCATGCATCATTGGTTAATTAATGCTGCCAGCAGTGTACTCCACTAAATGATTGTTTGGCCTAGAGTGGAATAAAATATAACAATGAGTCATTATGTAACAGAAAATAAAAAATCAGATAATTTGATTGGAAATCTCAGGTGAGTTTTTTATGTAAAAGTGTTAACCTCATGTACTTGCAAGCAGGTAAATGTTTTATTCATCTTACTAATAAGGAATAAATGCTTATGATATAAATTATGTTTAATTAATACTCATGGGATCAAAAAATGTATGCTAATAGGTTGTCAGTTAATTAAGAAAGGAATATGAGGTAAACAAAGGTGATTATGATTTACCTTGGGACCACAAACGGAAGCCTTGCCTTAAATAACCTGTATAAAACCCCATTATACAGCAAATTGTTCCTTTTTAATCTACATCAACAGCATAATGCTTCTTAGAAAGCACACAATGGGGAAGTAAAAATGAAGAAACAGTTTGCGAGAATAACAGAGAACACATCATGCATTTGTCAATCTTTTTTCTAAGTTACACATGTTCTAAGAGCGTGCCTGCATCCCTAGACTCCAGGATCAATCATCACCAACATCACCCTTTGAAATTTGAGACTGTGGGAAGCATCAGCTCATATGGCAACTCTAAGGGGCCAATTTGATTAAGCATGGTTAAACTTTGCAGTTACCGAGTGATAAGTGCCCAAGATACTATATGGTGACTGCTAAGCTTCTGCAATAACTGCAGGGTGCATTCTCAGCATCTGCTCACACTGTTACCACAGAGGTAGCAATGCATTAATAGCAATGACAGAAAGCATGGATGCACTTACATCTTTCTATTTATGAGGCAGTATCTGAAGTGGTGCTAATGCAGAAAGTTACTCTGTGCCAAATGCAAAGTCCACACCCCTTCCTTGCCTTTGTCCCACCCTTCCTCGCACCATTACACAAAGGTAGTTAGTATGTGAATTTAGCACATATTGAGGGGCATAATTGAATGAAAACGTCTATCTCCATGGGCGTTTATCTCCGAGAACGGGTCCGTGAAGGGGCGGACCGAACCGTATTTTCGAAAAAAATAGACGTCCATGTTTTATTCGACAATTTGTGAGCTGGGCGTTTTTGTATTTCAGTGATAATGGAAAATGAAAGCACCTAGCTCAAAAACGAATAAATCCAAGGCATTTATTTGTGGGAGGGGCCAGGATTCGTAGTGCACTGGTTCCCCTCACATGCCAGGACACCAACCGGGCACCCTAGGGGGCACTTTTACAAAAACAAAAAAAAAGGTCAAAGAGCTCCCAGGTGCATAGCACCCTTCCCTTGTGTGTTGAGCCCCCAAATCCCCCTCAAAACCCACCACCCACAAGTCTACACCATTACTATAGCCCTAAGGGGTGAAGGGGGGCACCTACATGTGGGTACAGTGGGTTTGGGGGGTTGGACGACTAATAAGCATTAAGCAGCACAATTGTAACAGGTGGGGGGGGATAGGCCTGGGTCTACCTGCCTGAAGTCCACTGCACCCCCTAACAACTGCTCCAGGGACCTGTATACTGCTGCCAGGGAGGTGGGTATGACATTTCATGGTGAAAATAAAAAGTTGTGAAACATCATTTTTTGTGGTGGGAGGGGGTTAGTGACCACTGGGGGAGTCAGGGGAGGTCATCCCCGATTCCCTCTGGGGGTAATCTGGTCATTTAGGGCACTTTTTGGGGCCTTATTCATGAAAAAACAGGGTCCAGGAAAAGTGCCCTAAATTCTAGCTACAAACGCATACTTTTTTCCATTATCGGCGAAAGGCGCCCATCTCTCCTCGGCCAATAACCACGCCCCAGTTCCACCTTCACCACGCCTCCGACACGCCCCCGTCAACTTTGTACGCTTCCGCGATGGAGTGCAGTTGAAAACGTCCAAAATCGCCTTTCCATTATACCGATTTATTCGTTTTTGTGAGATAAACGTCTATCTCCCGATTTGGGTCGAAATCTAGGCGTTTTTCTCTTTCAATTATAAGGTGGATTATCATGCAAGTGCAGTAGCTATTAGTGTGGCTGTGTGCGGGCATTTTTGATATGACTTCTAAATCTGATTATGGACGTTTGGCGAAAAAAAAAATCCAAAAATCCAGTACCAAACATGGTCATTTTCAAACCAGAAAAACATCTAAATTTTTGTTTCAAAAATGGCCATTTGCTAGACATTTTTGTGGTCAGTGCATCTATCTTTTAGGACCACTTTTGAAAAAAAAAAAAAAAAGACCAAGGGAAAAAATGCACTAAAACAAGCCATTGCAATGTATTGGAGGGAGGGGCAGAATTCTTAGTAGACTGGCAGCACAGATTTCCAAGCACAGAAGTGGGGCACCTTAGGTGGCATTGCAGTGGACTTCACATAAAAGGTCCCAGGTACACATCTCACCGTTATCCCCTTATATTGTATGGTGAGCCCTGCAAAACCCATCAAAAACATTCTATACCCAGCTGTACACCACTACAATAATCCTTAAGCCTGCAGGTGTCACCTAGGTTTTTGGTGAGGTTTGGAGGGCTCACACTTTCCACCACAAGTGTACCAGTTAGAGTGGGATATGGGCCTAGGTCCCCTTTTCTGCAGTCCACTGTACCAACCACTACGCTACTCCAGGGATCTGCTTGCTGCTCTACTAGGACTGGCCTTAATATTTGAAGCTGTCATAGAAGTTGGTATGCACTGTTTCTTTCACATCTTTTGGGGGAGGAAAGGTGACAGGGGGTCAGTGAGCACTTGGGGATTAAGGGGAGGTCATTCCTTACTCCCTCCAGTGGTCATCTCATCATTTAGGGCATGTTTTTGAGACTTAGGTGTGATTGAAACAGATCTAGACCAAAATGTGTAACTTTCAGCCCTGGATGTTTCTGCTTTGTTTTATTATGGCAGAAAAATGTCCAAATTTTGGGAATGGCCAAATATTGCCCCCAACATGCCCCCTTGGCATTTGGACACACTGCAGAGAAAAACATCCAAATTCCACTTTATGCAATTTTTGAGACATTTTTCTCTTTTGAAAATGAGGCCCATCATGTATTATGGGGCCCGTTTACAAAGCTTTGGCAAAAAGTGGCCTCAGCATGTCCTTACACAGGTCTTTCCTGAATGCTAAGGCCATTACATTTTGTCATGCCAGAAAAGGGCTGATTTTCTTTTTTTTTTTTTGGCATGAATGGCCACGTATTAAGAAATCACGTGCTAATCAGTTAGCACACAGCAATGTGGCTGCACTAACATTAATGCAGACATGCCCACTCTCAACCAACCCCTAGACATGCCTCCATATCCAAAAAATAAAATGTATTTTTTTATCACACGAGTAGTGCATGCTCATCAAGATTGTACCTCAGGATGCCTCAGTGTACCCCGCAATAAGCCCTTTTAAACTGTGTTAAGCATGCTTTACTATTTATCGCAGCTTGGTAAAGACCCCTAACAGATGATCTTTCAATGTTAACCAGAAAATAGCAAGGAAATGAAGAATGAATAAAATTCTTTGAGAAAAATGCTCGTAGTCTGTGTAATAATATTCAAGAATGGCAAAGGAAGGCCTAAAGAGTACTGTAATTTTGGAGCTTTTGTTCAGTGAGTTTCAGTACTGGAATACAGCATTATCACTGGGAAAGGAGACCTAGCAAAAGTAGAATTAAACATTTATAATGTGCCTCAAGGCATGCGAAGGGCTAAGCAGGTTAGAATCTGTTCAGGCTGGATAGGCAGACAGGAAGAACTAGCCCTTTATATAAAAACTAACATCAAGGTAAATTAAAGCACTGGCAACACCATGGCCAGTGTTGAGGGGAGGGGGGAACAAAGCAGCTGCTCTGGGCCCCACACCTCCATGGGGCCCTGCGGTCCAGGCATCTCTTCCCCCTTCTCCCCAACACAGTTTCTCCTCCTCCTTTCCCTTCACCTTCCTGGTCTTCTTTAAAAATGTATTTCCCTTCTCAGAGGGGCCCTAGTGCAGCAGCCATCCTCACAAGCTGCCTCCAGCTGCCCCAAAGCTTTCCCTCTGTGCCGTAATCTGCCCCCCCCCCCCATGCAATTGTGGGCAGCAGATCAGTACTATGAATATAAAATAAATAATAGAGGAAAAGGCTTCAGATAACTGGTTTGCATCAATTGTTTGCTGATTGCATCGAACAGAAAAAAGGAATCATCGGCTAAAAAACCTCCAACCACCAATGTGGAATTATGCAAATAATTTATCAAAAATTACAAATCTCTTTGTACCACATATCAACTTTATTGGTAAAACAATGACCATCAAAACTGCACTTATCTGTTCAATCAGCTCTCAAAGGGGGGAACTGTTTTGCCCAAAGCTTCATTTTAAGACTGCACTGTTTTAATGGTATTTCATGGCTTCACCGCATCTCAATGTGTTATCACACTTCAGTGTGCTCAGTAGCTTCTCTTCAGAAAAAGAAAATCTCCTACCTTAACAAATATCTCTTATGGTTCATAGTGCAATCAAAGTCTACACATCTTGAACACATCAACGTCTACACATCATGAACACATGGGCAGATGCATTTTGTCTGAAATTAAATGCAGAAAAAACTCAATGCCTGATACTCACTTCCCAATACAACACGAATGAATTTACTGCTATAAACACACCAAAACTAAACCTTCCAATCTCAGAAACGCTAAAAATCCTTGGAGTCACTATCGACCGCCACTTAACACTCGAAACTCATGCAAACAATACAACCAAAAAGATGTTCTACTGCATGTGGAAACTGAAAAGAATAAGACCATTCTTCCTAAGATCCATCTTTCACAGCCTAGTGCAATCCCTCATACTCAGTCATCTGGATTACTGCAACTCACTGTACGCAGGTTGCAAAGAGCAAATACTGAGGAAACTTCAAACAGCCCAGAATACAGCAGCCAGACTCATCTTCGGAAAACCAAAATATGAAAGTGCAAAACCCTTACGAGAGAAGCTACACTGGCTTCCACTCAAGGAACGCATTACTTTTAAAGTATGCACATTAATCCACAAAATCATTCACGGTGAAGCTCCAGCCTACATGTCTGAGTTAATAGACTTACCACCCAGAAACGCTAAAAGATCATCCCGAACTTTCCTCAACCTCCACTTCCCTAATTGCAAGGGCGTAAAATACAAGACGCTACACGCGTCAACCTTTTCTCACATGAGCACGCAGTTCTGGAACACACTGCCGCACAACCTGAGAACGATCTACGAGCAAACCTCCTTCCGCAAATTATTGAAGACCCATCTTTTTGATAAAATTTACGGAAAGAACCAAAACACATAAAGTCCATACTCACTATTCACTAATGCATCAATACATCCACTTCTGAACTCTCACCCCCCCCCCCCCCCCGTAATCTCACCTCACTCATACCTTTACTCACAGAAACATGTATACCACACATAATGCCCTTTTAGCTTCTTGCTGTCTCCTTCCAATGTTTGAAGGCTTTGATCCATTGTTATATTCTTCTACAATACTTTGATTGTCTCGCATAACTCTTCACAATGTAATCCATAACCAAGCTGTAACAAATTGTACTTCCATCATTCATATCATATTGTAAGCCACACTGAGCCCGCAAAAAGGTGGGAAAATGTGGGATACAAATGCAATAAATAAATAAATAAATAAATAATAGTAATAAAAGTTACCTGGAATGTCCACTCACAGCAACTTATTTAGCTCTCACAAAGCCCACTCATTCAAATGTAACCATACATATTTCAAGATGGTGTCCACTAATATATGCCCAGTCACAAAACCTGACCACACTGCCCCTTCAGTTATAGAATCCAGTCCAAATCAGTGGCGTAGCCAAGGGTGGGCCCAGGCCCACCCACTTTGGGCTCAGGCCCACCCAGTAGCAGCACACCTATGATGTGGCTGGCAGGGATCTCCAAGCCCCACTAGCCGAAAACTCCCAACTACTCTCCCTCCTGCATACCTTGTAAATAGCATATCTTCGCATGCAGTGAGCAGCGACTGATACATACTGTTCTCACTGGCCCTACAGCCTTCCCTCTGATGTATTCCCGCCTCTGTGGATACAGGAAATTGCATCAGAGGGAAGGCTGTGGGGCTAACATAAGCAGTGTGTATTAGTTGCTGCTCACTGCCAGTGAAAATCTGCTATTTAAAAGGTATGTGGGGGAGGGAGGATGTTTGAGAGACCATATGGCATGTAGGCGAGATGGGGACCGACCAAATCACTTGTGGGACAAGATGGTGTTCTTCTGCCCACCCATCTTGGGCCCAGGCCCACCCAAAATTGGGTGTCTGGCTATGCCTCTGGTCCAAATGGTTCATATGTTTTTAATTTGAAAATCCACTGTTGTTCTCTCTCTGAAGCAGTGCCTTGTCAATATCACCTCCCCGTGTGGTAGCATACATTTTATCAATAACCCAACATTGAAATGAAGACCACTAGAAAACTCAGTACACACATGAATAAGCATAGATCTTGTATTGCTCCTCCTTCTCCATGAGGCAAGGAAGATCCAGGCCCTCCAGCTCCTCCTCTGCCTCGATGGCTTCAGCTCCCTCCATTTACTCCTCCTTTTCCAGCACTGGTGGTGTTGGTGGTGGTGGTGGTACTGCTGCTGCTGGCCCTGGCCTTCTTCCTCCTTGGGAGCTTGGCCTTGAGCAGTTTGACCATCTGCATGAAGAGATAACATGTGACATGAGCATGGGATGACATTGGTATATGGTCACATTTCAGGAACCAGATCCAAAAAGGACTGCAAGGGACACATTTGATATGCTGGATAGATGAGCACAGAACTCACTGCCAGGTAAGGAATCTGCTGCAGTTGACATAGCTGCTTCCTGACAGAGAAACTCTCTTTTGCACCTATTGCTGTAAATGCTAGTGTCACAGAACCTTAAATGTGAACATTACTATTAGTTACTTTTGGGAATGCTACCATGAGTCAGGCTGCATTCAATAGCATAGTGGATCCTACATGAGAAATGGGGAGAGGGAAGTGGCATTCAGTCAGGTCCCCCAACCCTCACACCCCCAATAGCAGGTAAGATAGTTTTGGGGGCAATCCCTTAACAAATTAGCCATATGGAAGAGGGACCAATAGCCAATGCGGGCTGAAATATTCAATGAGCAGGTGTGTGATTTATAGAGGCTTTTATTAGCTGCCCTGTATTCCTGTCCTTCTTTTGGCTACCTTACATGCATGTTCTCTACACCCCACGATGATTATGTCAAGGAATGGCCAACATATTAATGCTTGTAATTGGCTCACAAGGCAGCCTGGAACATTAATTTCCTGACCACAGTATTGGCTGTGAATAAAGTCTGGCTACTCTGTAACCCAAATGTTGTTTCTGCATAAGTCCCACCACATGCCCACCTGAAAAAAGTCAATGGTTATATGGAATGTTTGGTACCTAGCCTTACCTCGATGCCTGCGGGCTATGTCCGAGCCTCTGACTCTAGCCACTGTTCCAGGGCCAAATGTGGCTTGTACCTTATTCTCTAGGGCACTCAGGGTTGTAGTACTGTTGAGCCCCTCTGCCTCTTTCTGGTAGTGTTTGTCATGGACCTTGCTACGCATATGCCACCATTTCTTTTTTAGATCTTCCACCGACCAGCTCTGGTGGTAGATCAAATTAATCCTATAGCAGATGTGCCACCAGATAGCAAGTTGCATATTGACGCTGGTCCTGTTTGCTACATCCCCATAGAGGACATTGTAACTGGCCTTCAGCTTGGCCACCAAGAGGCGCAGTTCACGAGGAAAAAAAATGCCCTTCCTTTTACTTGCCATTGTATCTATGCCTAAAGGTTCTACATGGAGTTCCATGCTATTTATAATCTAAAATTAAGTTTTGGTGTGAAATGGCATGGCATTGTGATGTCAGCACCAATCTCTTATAAATGGCATTCAGGTGCAGGTGAGTTTGTCCTTGGGACTCAGAAGGTGTGCTTGCATTCTCTACTGCTTCTTGTGATATTTTAATTGTTTTTTAATGTAGATTTTTGCTTACACCTTTTTCACTAGCAGTTCTTGGTGTCTTCTCTGACCCTACCTTATACCTATTTCCTTAGGTTATTCTCCCTACTGCTCCTGCTCACTCCCTTCTCACCTCTACCACCTCCACTTCTTTCCATTCATCCCTTCCCAGTTCCCATGCTGTCCCTTTTCCCCTCCCTGATTTCACCCTCCAATCCTATATCTCATCCCTGCATGCAAGTTATTGTGTTGTATGCGTGCAGTTGCAGCCATTTGTGTCTTGTACTATTTTGAATTTTATTTGGTTTTGGGTGTGTCCCTGTACACGTTGTTGTTCCATTGTGTATGTGTGTGTGTTTTTTGGGAGCTCAACCACTCGTGTCTGTATTGAGTTGGTTTCTATTTTCCATGGAAGAAGTGGAAAAGGGAGTTCCCCTTTGGGAATAACAACAAGGACTGTTTTGGACTGATAATTTGTCAGTTACTGTTTGCTTGTTCCATGAGTTCAAATAAAGAATTGTATTTATTTGAGACTTTTTGAGTACTACCTGGTTTGTGGGAGGAGTTGAGGGATCTGATCAGATCTAGAGGGTAACGGATAGCCTCTCAAACCTCTGGATCGCTATTCTAGCCACTTGATGCGCTCCCAAGCTCAACTGCATGTGTGCTGGAACTGATGATTGGCCTTGAATGTGACACTGAACTGAGATTTGCTTTTTTGGTCCGGGGTCAGAGCTCATCCACCACTGTCATTTCTGACCCCAAAATAAATGCCTCTACCAAAGTTCCTCAGTTAAATCAGACCAGTACAGAGAAGATGTATAATGCTGAATGTAATATAAAGAAAGAAATAAAAAAAAAAAAAAATAATTACTTACTTGGGGGGCTCCGTGGGGGAGGCTGCTGTGTGGGGTGAGTGGCCAGTGGCAGGCCTGGGGCCCATTGCAGGGTTGGGAGGAGCAAGCGGCGGGGTTTTTAAAGAAGAAAAAAAATAAAAGAAATCCGGGCGGTGTGGGGCCGTGGGGGACGCTGCTGAGGCAGTGTCGCCATTTTTCTGATGCCTGGGGACGGTTGGGCACGTCCCCGGGTGTAGCGGGACGAGGGGAGGTTTCTTCACCCCGTTTCGGGGCCGAATGGGGCCGGTTTTGGGCTTTGGCGCTAGGCGCCAAAGCGAAGAGGAGCGCCGAAAAGAAAAAAAACGTGCGGGCGCGCTCCCGTAGGGGGCGCGCTACATGCACGAATCGGGATCGCGAGTTTCCCGATTAGGCCGAAGCCGGGGCCTAAATTTTGGGCCTGGGCTCGGAAGTTTTTTTATTTTGTTTCCGATTTCGTTATGAGGACGTCGGGACCGAAACGGATGGGGGTCTTCGAGAGTGGGAAAAATCTACTTTCAGGTAAGGGGTTTTTTAATCTAAAATTTTAATTTATTTATTTTTAAATTGTAGAAATTGCGTTTTTTATTTTTAAAAAATCAGGATTTTGTTTAATTTGAATTCTGTTTTCAGTTTTGGGGTTGGGGGATTTTTGGGGATTTTTTGGGTGAGTTAGTTTTTGAATTTTTATATTTTTAGGGGGTCTTTTGGGAAGGGTGCTATTTTATGGGGTTAGGAAAGGGTTAATTTTTAAATTTCGACGTGGTATGTCCGGGAGATGGTTTTAGAATTTTTGAGGGGGGTTTTAAATTTTTTGGGAATTTTTTCGGGATTTTAGGAAGTTTTTTTCCAGGCGGATATTTAATTTTGGGATTTTTAAATTTTAAAGATATAGGTTAATAGAGAATGGGAGGTTTAATTAGTATGGGAAATTTGGGGTAATTTGAGTGAAATTTTCAGGGGTTTTGAATTAATTAAAGTTTTTCCCATTGATCCCTATGGGAAATCTTTAATTAAAATGGGGCTTGAGTAGTGCTGCTCAACATTCCGCTGGTCAGCAGAAGGATACGGAATGTTGAGCAGGACTCAGGATTGGCTGGATGGGCTGCGGAACCCCAAGCCAAGGGTCCGTCTCCCAGGTAACGGGCAGGCTGGCAGTTGGCAGAGCATTGCTGACTGAGGTGAGGAGAGGAGGTGTATTTGGTGGTGTGGCTGTGATAGAGGTTTGGGAGTGAGTTTGTGGAGATAGGTAGTGGTTGAGGTGTGGAGTTGTGGAATAATCAGAGTGTTGTGAGAGGTGGGAGGTTGGAGAGAGAATTTTTGGAGGTGTGCTGTGATTTTTGGGTGCAAAGTGTATGGTGAAAAAGGGGGTGTATATATGTTAATGCTCTTTAGTATAGGGATCATTTAAGTAAGATTAGGGGGTTTTAGTGAGGGTATTGTTATTTTAATTTTGTTAGTTAGGGGTGGCCATTGTATAGAATTTAAGCTTGGATTAATGTCATTAGTGGGGTGGGGTGTTTAATAGGTAGATAGGGTTTTCCCTCCTTTTGGTTTGTTAAGTGTGAGGTGTAGGTGACGGTCACAAGGGATCCTGAAACATCTGGAAACATTCATCTTGGGCCCCTACGCAAGACAGCCTGAGGACAACCGGCCGGTGCAACAAGTGTGGTGACTATATTACACAAATATAAATTTAAATACTTACCTGAGTTGATCACGGTGCTGAGCTCCTAGAGAGATAAAAAAAATTGCACACAAAGTATCATTTTCTTTTACTGACTAAAGATTCAAAATTAGAAATTATTAAAGAATTTATTGAATGTTTGGAAAATAAAAGAAGAAAAGAAAGAAGAATACTTATCTGATCTGTTCCTTTTGTAGTGTTCAGAGGCTTCTGTAATAAAAGATAGAAAAAGAGATTAGTTCACTGTTAGTATAATATTCTGTTTAAAATTGTATCTGTTATATATAAAATAAATGTTGATTGCATTGTAACATCAGAATTGAGTTTGAGTTTGAGTAATTCAGGTGGAATCCAATTTTAGTTTTCTTTCCCTGTACACCCTTTGAGGGTCTACAGCGAGGTTAGTGAACTTGTATCACCCCCTGTGTTCTCAGGTGTACCCCTACCTGGCACGACTACATTCAACAGGGTTAGGGTGACACATATACAACGGAACACAGAGGGGGGATAGCAAGATGAAGTTGCATGCATGCAAAACTATGAAAGGCTGGGAGAAAAACTCCCTCTGGGACTCTGAAAAAAGTTTTAGCTTTCCCTCTTCAGTAATGACATGGAGAAGATATGTTGCACCTTGTTGGGCCCACTGAAAGAAAACACTACAACCTCTTCCAGGTGCAAATGCAGGATAAATAAAGGGTCATAAATGGAGAAAAATGATGCCTTTTATACAACTACCTCTAAACCTCTCTACTAGTTTTTAGCAGAGGGTAAGTTTTACAAGTATTTCAAAGTAGCTTACAGGAAATGTGCAAAAGTTGGCTGAAGTACACCTGTGAAATCAAGTGTTTCTAAAGCAGTGACTGAGAATTCTTGGGTATTCCGAAACCAATCATTTATGTACCTTATTCTGCTAGCCACTGTCAAATATCTTATATTTAGCAACCCCATGCCTCCTTGGTCCTTGGGAGTCTGCATCATCGCTATGGAAAGTCACGGCTTCTTGCTTAGCCATAGATAATGATGCAGAATCTTATGCAGAATGCATTCATCCTGGCAACAAAGATACAACGTCAACAATTGAAACATGTAAAGCCACCAGGTTGCCAGTATCAGATTAAGCAAATGTATTCAGCTTCAAAGGGATAGCGATTAGGACTTCCATAGGTGCAACTTACAGTGAGTGTCCTCCAGTAGAAGCCCAACACTGTGACTATACAATGTAGATAAAATCATTGGAATCATCACTCTCAGATATTTCAAAGCCTTATCCTCCCAGATGAGTGGAAATGTTCTAGCCCAAGAGGTATGCATTGAAGCAAAAGTGGGAGAGCCTTAGATTTAGTTAAATTTAGTGTGGACCCAGAGAATGTGAATAAACAAATTAATTGGTATCCTCGTTTATTCTCCTCACTTTTTGGTTTCATATCAAGACCCAGAGAAGGCGCCATAATTACCGTATTTTTTCGGACTATAAGACGCACTTTTTTCCCCCAAAATTTGGGAGGAAAATGGGGGGGGGGTGCGTCTTATAGTCCGAAGGTAGATTTGGCTGGCTGGCTGGCTGGCTGGCTGGCCGCCCGCCCTCCGAGTTCGGGATCGCCCTCCCCCCGGGCCTTTCTCAACTTCTCCCTACTCACATCACGCGATCTTCCCTGGTGGTCTAGTGACGTCGGGGCAGGAAAGAGCCCCCTCTTTCCTGCCCAGCCCGCTGCTCTCCATCCTCCTGTATGCAGCCTGATGGTCTCGTCGAGATTCAAAATGGCCGCTGAGAATTGAAGTCTCGGCGGCCATTTTGAATCTCGCCGAGACCATCAGGCTGCATACAGGAGGATGGAGAGCAGCGCGCTGGGCAGGAAAGAGGGGGCTCTTTCCTGCCCCGACGTCACTAGACCACCAGGGAAGATCCCATGACGTGAGTAGGGAGAAGTGGTGACAGGGCCGGGGGGAGGGCGATCCCAAACTCGGAGGGAGGGATTCGGACAAGATGCACCGGAGCACCTAGGTTTTAGAGGAGGGAAAAAGGAAAAATTTTTTTTCCTATTTCCCTCCTCTAAAACCTAGGTGCGTCTTATGGTCCGGTGCGTCTTATAGTCCGAAAAATACGGTAGTTGCCTGGTGGTCTGTAGAACAGTCTCTGAGGAAACAGGAAGTTACATCAGAAAGGTGACCACAGTAAAGAGAAGAGGCGGGTGTCAGTGGCAGGACAGCACATGGGAATTGTGCCTGCCACCATTGCCTTTTGGAAGAAGAAGAAAGAAGGTAAACTTGGGGAACTGGGTGGAAGAAGGAAGGGGGAGACGCCACTCCTGAAAGTGCTGCCTGAGGCCCCCGCCTCAGGTGGCCTAATGGTTGGGCCACTCCTGTAGAGAAGCACTGAACCAGGTGGAAAGTAGTGCGAACCACCTGCCAAGCTTTAAAGGAGAAAGCCCTTGTGTGACAGCCTGAAGACTGTGACATTTAGTAGAAGTGGTCTATTGTGTAAAGCTACTGGAGAGAATACTGCCTCTGAAGGTAAATGGGACATAAAGAGCCCCATTTCAAAGTTTGGAACCTTTATAATTTGTGGGGAAGGGTTTTTTTTGTCCTAGAGATGAAGGGAATTGTGCCCCTGAAAATCGTGATGAACAAGAACACTTTTATTTATTTATTTAGATTTTGCTCACACCTTTTTCAGTAGTAGCTCAAGATGAGTTACATCCAGGAACTCTGGATATTTCTCTGTTCCAGGAGGGCTCACAATCTAAATTTGTACCTGAGGCAATGGAGGTTTAAGTGATTTGCCCAAGATCACAAGGATCAGCAGTGGGATTTGAACTGGCCACCTTTGGATTTCAAGACTGGTGCTCTAACCACTAGCCCACTCCTCTATTTTTGTTTGTATGGCCTAATTTGTTCACTGCCAAGCACTGGTGGCTTGGCACTGGACATACATACAGATATATATATTTTTCCATTTTCTGTTTTTCTTTTTTTTTTACCTGAAGCCCTGTAAGTCTGTTAAAACCTGGTTTTGAATCCTGCAGTATTAATCTACCTGCTGACACCCTTGCAGTGTTTTATTTGAGTTTTCTGTCCTGGTAGCCGCTGCGCCTCTTGAACCTCTTTCTCTTCCTTTTCTACACCACCCTTGACATGACAGTACCCACATGTACCAAGATATCTAGATCCTCCCTATAACTATCTAAAATCTTATCTAGGTGACAAGTGAAGTCCACCACCTTCTCACCAGTCAGGCAAATAACCAAACAATCTCATGTCTACCAGCCACCCAGCTATCTAAATGCCTAATGATTGAATCTCCAACTAAAATGGCCATCTTAATCCTTCCTTCCTGGGCAGAAATGCCTGGAAACACAACCTTGGTGCAAGAGGATATTGCATCCTCTGGAGGGTAGGACCTGGCTGCAGATTCAGTTCCTGCCTGTCCAAAGTGATGCTCTGCTTTCTGGTGACCTTCCTTCTCCTTGGAAATGCAGAGGTTTCCAGATTGGAGGTAGCACCTCTCTTCTATGTCCCTGTAGGCCTCCTCTATATATATACCTGTCTGTCTTCCTCAGCTCCTCCAAGTCTGCTAATCTAGCCTCCAGGAATTAGACTTGTTCTCTTAGTGTTAGGAGCTCTTTGCACCAAGTACACACATATGATCTCTCACCCTCTTGGAGATAACCAAACACATGACATTCAGTGCAAAAAACTGGATAGCCCCCATCTCACTGCTGGACTGCTGTCTGCATCTTAGTATTATTGATTTGTTAATTAAGCTGCTAATGGAATAGGAGTATGTAAAATGAGTCTTCTAAAATTAATAGTTATATTTTAGGCTATGCTAGTATATAGGCTTTGTCTTATTTATTTTTATTTATTTGCAGGTGCACCTCTATAGACCTAGTAGACTGAATTTCTAATTACTGGCAGAAAAAAATGCCCTAATTAAACCTACTTTCCTCCTAATTGGTTGAAAGGCCTATAAATCAAAGATCAGGCCAGAGGTGGGTGGGAGCTGGGTTGGATAGGATGGAATTAAACTTACAGTTCAGAATGTATTCCTATGGGCATTTCTAGCATTTAGCGCATGGCTATTTTTAGCACGTGCCAGCAATGCTAGCACGCCTTAGTAAAAGACCCCCCTAAGTGCTGAATATTGCACTTTTAACCAACTGCATTTTTACTAACCCCTTTATACCTGGAAATTCAATGCTGAAGTCCGGACATGGCCTGGCATTGAATTATTGGGGTTAATGCTGGGAGCTGCCGGCTAACTATTGGGCCCTTCCATGTCCAGCAAGACTTTTGTAAGAATCATTGGATATTGGGAATTCCTAGACTTGGGAATCCCTTTTCCTACGTAGGTAACCTATGCAAAATCAGGCAACACAGTTTAAAATGTGTGTGTGTGTGTGTGTGTGAGTGTGTGTGTGTGTGTGTGTGTTTTTTTTTTTTTGGGGGGGGTAGCTTTTTATAGCACAAGATCAGAGGACACATTTGGGAGGGCAGGGAATGTTCCTTAAGCAGCAGTGAATAATTGCTTATATTTGTAGAATAAAATGGACTTGCACTGCACCAAACTATTATATTTCATGTATCATAATCCTGGCAGTGGGTATAAATAGACATGTTGTCAGAACCCCTAGCAAACTTGCAAATGCTTTAAAGCATTACTTTTTCAAGAAAGAATAGTTTGGAAATTGTCTAAAAAAGAAATACCTCCTTGAACAGTACCTGTGCACTAAGCTTCTCATCCACCATTAATCATTTCTTTCTCATCTTTAATTCACAAATGTAATGGACCCTTTTACTAAGTCATGGTAGACTCTACGTGCCTGGAGCGTGCAACCAAATGAGACTACCGCCAGGCCAGCGCGCCCTCTTGGCAGTAATTTCAGACTTGAGGGTACACCCATAACTCATGGATAAATTATTTATTTCCTCCTATGTGCGGTAGTCAGCACTTGGCACATGCTGACCGGTCACCACGTGTGTAGCCCATGAGTCTTTACTGCTAGATTAATGGGTGACGTTAAGGGCTCAGGCCAGTTTTGGGCATGTGCTGGTTTCATTTTTACAGAAGGCCCTTTTCCCATTCCATTAAAAAAAAAGCCCTTTATTATAGATGAGGTAAAAACTGGCTTGGCGCACACCCAATACACGTGTCTACACTACCGCAGGCCACATTTTATCACGGCTTAGTAAAAGGGTCCCTAAGAGCTATGCAAAGTTATACATGTATTTTAAAAAAAAGTAAGAAACTGTTTGATACAACTTCACCTTCTATGATGGAAAAATATGTGGGAACTAAAGTGAAAATAACTTGCATGCATTATACTTTTTATAAACTTATTTTCCACCTTGTATTTTTTTTTAATTAGAAGGAAAAAATGGACTGTAATCCCCATATTTTTGCTTGCTTTTCTGTAGTGTTAGAGAATATACGTGTTTAAAATGATCTTTTCTCCCATCCCAAGAAACCAGACAAATTGAAATGCTACAGTTTAGCTCGCTGGATGGAGTGCAGCACCTGCGTTATGTTTAACCGTGATTTTGTTTTTAAAGGTGGGGAGGGTAGGGGAATAGGGAAGAAGAAACAAACATGGCGTGGGAGTGACTAAATAAAAGCATATTTAAATGATTTCTAATGGATTGTAAAGTGGTGAAGCATTAAAGGTTGGCAAAAAAGCCTTCTCCTCATGAGGTCTGGCTAATATTAGGAATTATTGCCTCAGACACTGCAGGTGTGGATCCAGTTCTTTCATTACCAGTAAATGGGGCTGCAACTGCCTTTGACAAGGAAAAGCTGCACAATCCCCATGCCCCAAAGGCAGAGAGAATGATGTTGGTGAGATGCTGATTCTAGGATACAAAATTACAATGGTTATGCAGCAAACAGCACCTGGAAGTTTACTAATGATTTTTACAATTAACAGCAGCAGCAGTGTGGTCTGATTATTTATGCATGCCATCTATGAAGGAGAAGAAAAGAAGCAGATGTTGATAAGAGTCACATTGTGTTGTTCGTAAGTGGATGCATAGCTCCCTTCCTAGTGAAATATATTTTTTTCTAGACATAATCCCCCCAAATTCTCTAAAAGTTGCTAAAAATGGCATGTGCAAGTTTGGGCATGTACCTAGTTTGCGTGCACAATTTAATTGAAAAACAAGCCAATTAGCACAGATGATTGGAATTTTAACAAGCATTATTCATGCTAATTGGCTTTAATTAAAATTTATGTATGTAAATTTAGGCGTGAGATCCACACATAAATTTTACACGTACGTCCATAAAGGGGGAGTGGCCATAGGAGGGTCATGGGCGGATCAGGGGCGTTTCTTTAATGTATGCAAATTGTTATAGAATAAAAGGGATCCATGCCTAATTTGGGCACAGGGATTTACACCAAGGTTTCATTGGTGTAAATGGTCACGTATAAATGTAGTCACAGTTCCAGGTGCTAACTGCCAGATTCTGCGCTGAAATCCAAATGCATTATATAACAACGCGCATAATAACAAGCCAATTGCATTTTTAACAGCACTTAACAAGCAATAATTGACAATAATTAGGAATTTAAATTCATAACTCGCTCAGGGGCCCTTTTACTAAGGTGCACCAAAAAATGGCCTGAACTGGTGTAGCTGCATGTTTTGGATGCGCACAGGTCCATTTTTCAGTGTGCCTGCAAAAAAGACCCTTTTGGGGGGCGAAAATAGATGTGCAGCAAAATTAAAACCAGCGCACTTCCATTTTCGACCTGAGACCTTACCACCACCCATTGACTTGGTTTAAAGGTCTCATATGTTAACTAGGGCGGTAATCATCAGCACATGTACACTGCCGATTAGTGCCAGGTAAGCACCATACGGTAGAACATTTCTACCATGTGTTTTGGACACGCGTCAAAAATGGAAGTATCACCTGGGGCATGCAGTAGCTGGGTAGCAGTTCCAATTTGATGCATGTTATATATGTGTGTAGATGCCTACACACCTTAGTAAAAGGGCCCCTAAATTTATTCTGTAATACAAAGCACCTAGGGGCCCTTTTATGAGGCGTCGGTAAACCCAACATGGGCTTACCACTCGCTAAAAGGGAAGTACCACTGGGCTACTGCAGTGGACCGGTGGTAGTTCCCTCCCCTAGCGCATGCTATTTCTGGCACTTCAAACATATTAAAATATTTGTAGCGCCAATATGTACCCGGTGGTCATCGGGCAGTGCCACGCACTACCCAGTTACCGCCAGGTTAGAGTGGGAGCCCTTACTGCTACTTCAATGGGTGGCAGTAAGAGCTCCTCCTCTGAAATGGCCACACAACAAGTGGTTCACTTGCCGCACAGCCATTTCTTTAAGAAAAGGGAAACCTGCATTTTACCTGCTGCGGTAAAAAGGGGCCTCAGCGCGCGTCAAAACCACATGCCAGTGTCAGTGCAGGCCCCCTTTTGCCACAGCTTCATACAAGGACCCCCCTTAAATTCTAATATGTGGAACCAAAAATGGGCATTGGTTATGGGTGTTTCATAGGTGTTCCAAAATTTACATGCACTGTTATAGAATACTAGTGAAAAAGGCCCGTTTCTGACAGAAATGAAATGGGCGCTAGCAAGGTTTTCCTCGGAGTGTGTATGTTTGAGAGTGTGTGTGAGATTGAGTGTGTGAGAGAGAGTGAATGTGCGAGTGTTTGTGTGTGACAGAGAGAGAGTGAGACTGGGTGTGAGTGTGTCCGTGAGAGAGAGACTGTGTGTGAGAATCAGAGTGTGTGCCAGGGGCCCCTCCCTCCTCCATCCCAGTTCCAGGGTCCCCCCTCCATCCCTCCCTCCATCCCGCCGAGTTCCAGGGTCATCCCCCTCCCTCCGAGTTCCAGGGTCATCCCCCCTCCCTCCGAGTTCCTGGGTCCCTTCCAGTTTCAGGGTCCCCCTACCAGTTCAAGTGTCCCTCCCCCTCCCTCCCAGTTCCATGGTCCTGTCCCCTCCCTTCCTCCCTCCCTCCGAGGTACTTGGTGGTGGGGGGGGGGGGGGGTTGCTATTTGCTGTCAACCTAAGGAGACACTGCTTCTGGCGTCCAGCAGCTAAGTCCTGTCATGACCCACAGGCAGCTGGAGCTCCCTCATACTCTTTCAGTGACACACATTGACAGGGAACGGCTGGATAAACTGTTTTAGTGATATGTAGTTTAGATTTCATGATATTGATATGTACAGATGTGTAGCTTTCAAATAAATAAAAAAGGTGTGCAGTAAGAAAACAAAAACCTTTTGTCCTTTACCTGTAAAGGCGCAGTTTATCCAGTAGAAACACCTTTAAACGTGTTTCAGATGGAAGAAGGGGGAAAAAAAATGACAATGTATATCAGCAGCTCGTAGGTGTGCTTGTTTTTGAGTGTATGGGAATGATGACTGTGTTGGGGAGTGGAAATAGAGATTAACCAATGGGCCTCCTTGCTTACATTGTAGTTGATTGGGTCAGTTCCATTCGTGTGTAGTAATCGTCCTGCTGCATGGCCAGAGTCGGAGAGGAGAGGGGGTGCGGCGGAACGGTGAGCGAGCAGCTGCGGGAGGGTGGGTGAGGGGGAGTGTGGGCGGGGGGACGGGGTGCAGTGGCGATTTTGTTTGGTTTTCAGTGTATGGGAATGAGGGCTGCGTTGGGGAGTGGAAACAGAGATTAACCAATGGGCTTCCTTGATTTGTTGAGTGTGCTTGCTCCGTCCTCGACGTCATCACGTTGTGACACTCATGGCCAAACCGGATATCTCGGCCGCCTCAAGTTTCCGGCTTGAGGTTTCATTGAACGTTGGAGGTGGCTTTTATATAGAGAGATGGCCATTTCACCTACATCTACATACCAGCATTTAAGCCACATTTCCCTTGGTGTAAATGGATGCGCATAGTTCTAGGTACTGGGAAATCTACTAAGTGTATTCTATATACCACACCTAAATCTAGGCATCGCTTATAGAATATGCAGATTTTTCAGGCACGATATATATAGAATCTAGCCCTAAGTGCTATTCTATAAATTCATAGCACATTTTTTAAATTCCTGTATACCCCAATTCCGGCCTGTCTAAGTTCAGTCATCAAGGGCCCCAAAAGGGACCAGATTTTTCAGGATTTCCCTAATGAGTATGCTTGAGAGAAATGTGCATATAATAGAGTGGAGGAGTATCCTAATGGTTAATGCAGCAGTTTGTGATCCTGGAGACCTGGGTTCAATTCCCACTGCAACTCCTTGTGACCTTGGACATGTCACTTAACCCTACAAATACTTAGATTGTGAGCCCTCTAGGGACAGAGAAAGTACCTGTATATAATCTGTACGGCACTGTGTACACCTAGTAGCACTATAGAATTGATTAATAGTAGTAGTAAATCTTCTGCATGGATGTTCATTAGGAATTCTATAAATTTTTGGGGTGTGAGGATTTACACCAACTGAACCTTGGTGCAGATCCCCATGCCTAAATTAGATATGGATCCCCTGTAATTAGTGGCGATCCTAGGTTGGCTGCCACCTGGGGCGGATCCCCGCTGCGCACCCCCCCCCCCCCCGGATGCAGTGGCATCTGTCTCCCTAGGTTGCAGCAAGACAGCTCCCCGGCGCAATGACACACCCTCCCCAGTGCATCAAGCCCCCCCCCCCCCCCGGGTGCATTCTTGGCTGCTGGAGGATGCAGAGAGCAGCTGCGCGCCTGTCGGCTCCACTGGCTCCCTGCTCCCTCTGCCCCTGAACAGGAAGTAACCTGTTCCAGGGAAGAGAGAGCAGGGAACCAGTGGAGCTGACAGGCGCGCGGCTGCTCTCTGCACACTCCAGCAGCGTGCACCCGGGGCGGACCTCCCCCACCGCCGCGCCCTTGCTACACCACTGCCTGTAATTCTATAATACTGTGTGCAAATCCTAGAAATAGCCCTGACCCTCCCATGGCCACGCTTACATTTTGGATCTACGTGGAAAAAAATTTAAGAGCATGTCTTTATAGAATAACTATAATGATGCTCCAGTAAATTCCAGTTGTTGCCAATTAGCACCAATAATTTATTGTTAATGCACAATTATCAGTGCAAATTGGCTCATTAAGCAACTAAATTGTGTGGACAATTTGGCTGTGTGCCCATATTTGTGCATGTAGTTTTGAGTGCTCTATATAGTATCAGAAGGGTAAGAACATAAGAACATAAGACTAGCCATATTGGGCCAGACCAATGGTCCATCTAGCCCAGTATCCTGCTTCCAACAGTAGCCAATCCAGGTCATAAGTACATGGTAGAATTCCAAATAGTAGCAAGATTCATGCTACTGATCAAAGGCAAGCAGTGGCTTCCCACGTGCCCATCTCAATAACAGACTATGGATTTTTCCTTCAGTAACTTGTCCAAACCTTTTGACATATACCAGTTTATGCAATTAGTCAAGCATAATTGCCATATAAACTGTATACAATTGCCCCTCCCCCCAAAATTAACATTTTTTTATTCAAAAATAATTTCACTTTTACCTACAAGTCTTGAGATTAGTTTTCTCCATGAAAGTTGTATAATTGTATTAAAATTAAGATCTGCCTAAAAGTATTTTTTATGAAACCTTAAAAGCAGGTAAAGTGTAGAACATATTTATGAATAATCATTTGCTTTGTGCTTTATTTTTCTTTTTTTAACTTTTATTTTAAGCATCATTAATGAAGACAGTCTCTCCCATACAGGAGAAAAAAAGGAAATAAATTAATAGGAAATAATTCAACTAAACATTTGTCCATCGCTTTCTGTTTTAAATTTCACTGGAGAGAAATGAGAAGTCTAGAATGTAATCCCAGGAAACATGCAAACAGGAGACACATGCCCTCCTATTTATTCAAAGCAGCTCTTGAAAATTGCTAGAGAGATAGGCTAGTGGTTAGAGCAGCAGACTGCAATTCAGGGAGGTCAGCATTCAAATCCTACTGAGGCTCCATTTGACTCAGGTGCAAATTTGGGAATTGTCTATTAAAAGCAAACACGGGGGTCCTTTTACTAAGGTGCGCTGAAAAATGGCTTGCGGTAGTGTAAGCATGGGTTTTGGATGCGCGCAGAATCATTTTTCAGCGCACCTATAAAAAATGCCGAAAATGGACGTGCGGCAAAATCAAAATTGCTGCGTGTCCTTACCACCAGCCATTGACCTAGCAGTAAAGACTCACACGGTAACCAGGCAGTAGTGACCCACGTGCGCCAAATGCCACTTATTATTTTTTGGCCGTGTGTATCGGACATATGCCAAAAATGAAATTACTGCAAGAGCCACATGGTAGCCGGGCAGTAACTCCATTTTGGGCACATGTAGAGCCTTACACAGCTTAGTAAAAGGGCCCTTAAAGTAGCAGGATCTAGTGCATAAAGTGGACTTTACAATTAAATGTTAGTAATACCTGCTGTACCTATTTTCAACTTTTAAGGTTGAACAACTATTGAAAATGTGTGAGTTAAATTCAAACTAATACTGATAACCCCACTGACCCAACAGAAGTGCCTCAACACTGCAACTCAGCAAAACCAAAGCTCGTAACGGATACTACATAACCCTTCCCCTCTTCTATCCCTACTGTGTCTGAAACACATGAAACTTTATTCGACCACAACATCACCTTGTATTTGTTTCTTTACCGGACTAGGCGAACGCCTTTACGGTACTATGTAAGCCACATTGAGCCTGCAAATAGGTGGAAAAATGTGGGATACAAGTATAACAAATAATAAATAAATAGCCTCATCTCTTTCTCTGCACAGAAATAAACTTATCCCTCAAATATACCCTTTCAGGCCATACATCCAATTCTTCTTTTCCTACAGTCATTACTTCACTCCTTGATACAATCAAAACTCTTACTTCAAACCCTAGTGGAAAGTAAACTCTGCTACATTTACTGAAAACAGCACAACCCCATGGGAGATTCTGCTATTCCATCCAGTCTGATTGTCAGTTTCTCAATAGATTGATATAAGGTTATTCTTCTGAAATTATATTTGCAATTTAAATATCCCTTAATTTTCAGTTTCAATGTTAAGGTATTTACTGATGTGGATGAAAAGAAAAAGAAGTTTCTGTTGGTGAGATCTAGAACATTGCAACTTGGTGGCCTAGTCTGGTTATATTTCTCCTTTAAAACCTATAATATTCCCAGTTGACAATTTATTTTGCGTCCCTTTTACTATGCTGCATTACACGCTAATGTGTGCCTAATGCAGCTTAAAATGAGTGGTGATAAGTGCACACACACACTAATTTTTAATGGCCATGCACCAAAGGCAATATAATCCCCCATTATAATGGGGATTACTAAATGACTTTATGGGAGAACTCTCCACAGTCTCTGAGGGGAGGGTTCAGGAGATCCAGCCCAAGGGGGTAGGTTCCTGGGTAACTTGCAGAGGAAAATGTTTCTGGGTGTTGAATTCAAAGGGAAAAAAGGAAAAACCTCTTTATAAGTCCAAAGGGAATGTCCAGAAAAGTAGAGGATGACTCATGACTTCCACATGTGGTTGGAGAACAGATGATCTTTATTGAAGCACAGAATAAAGACCTGATATGGGGCCGTGTTTCAGCAGTCAGTCCACCTGCATCAGGGGGTCTGATACACACTATAAAAATTAAAATTAATACAAAATTTAAAAATACAATAAAACATAATACAAAGAAGGAATCAATGATTCATATAAATACATCAATAAAAACATCAATAAAAAGCAAGGACTGACTGATAAAGATATATTATTATTATTATTATTATTATTATTATTATTAGCATTAGCATTTGTATAGCGCTACCAGACGCATGCAGCGCTGAACACCTGATACAAAGAGACAGTCCCTGATCAAAAGAGCTTACAATCTAAATAATACAGACAGACAAGACAGTTACGGGTAAGGGAAGTACTGGGTGAGAAGGAACAAGGGGGAGGAAGTATGCAGGTCCTAGAGCAGTATTTAGTGGGTGCAGTGCACTTCAGGCAGGTGGACCAGACCCATCCCCCCCTACCTGTTACACTTGTGGTGGTAAATGTTGAACCCTCCAAAACTCCCCAAAACCCATTGTACCCACATGTAGGTGCCCCCCTTCACCCCTTAGTGCTATGGTAGTGGTGTAGAGTTGTGGGGAGCGGGTTTTGGGGGGATTTGGGGGGCTCAGCACAGAAGGTAAGGGCGCTGTGCACCTGGGAGCAATTTTTGAAGTCCACTGCAGTGCCCCCTAGGGTGCCCGGTTGATGTCCTGGCATGTCAGGGGGGCCAGTGCACTACAAATGCTGGCTCCTCCCATGACCAAATGCCTTGCATTTGGCCGGGTTTGAGATCGCCGGCATTAGTTTCCATTATCGCCGGAAACCGATGCCAGCCATCTCCAAAGCCAGCCCATATGCTGACATTTGGCCGGCTCCAACCGTATTATTGAAACAAAAGATGGCCGGCTATCTTTTTCGATAATACATTTCGGCTGCCGCTTTACAGCCGGCGCCGTTCGATTATGCCCCTCTATGTAGTCCAAGCAATGACCCTATGCCTTTTTCTTCTGATCTATAGCAGGACTTTTTAAAGTTATATCTTTCCAGCACCAGAATCAACACATTATTCTGTAGAGGTGGGTAATCACTCATCACTTTGCATTACAGTCACGTGGCTTTGTGTCCCTCTAATAACCATACATTATCAATATTTACATTTATCCTTTAAGTGGTATGTTGCATAAATATATATATATATATATATATATATATATATATATATATATATATAATCAAAACACAGTGGCCAAGTATGTAGGTCACTAGAGCAGTTTTAATGGGTGCAATGCACTTCAGCCAGGTGGACCCAGGCCCATCCCCCCTACCTGTTACACTTGTGGTGGTAAACGTGAGCCCTCCAAAACCCACCCGAAACCCACTGTACCCACATGTACGTGCCCCCCTTCACCCCTTAGGGCTATGGTAGTAGTGTACAGTTATGGGTAGTGGGTTTTGGGGGGGGGGCTCAGCACACAAGGTAAGGGAGCTATGTACCTGGGAGCAAGTTGTGAAGTCCACTGCAGTGCCTCCTAGGATGCCCGGTTGCTGTCCTGGCATGTCAGGGGGACCAGTGCACTACGAATGCTTGCTCCTCCCATGACCAAATGGCTTGCATTTGGTCGTTTCTGAGATGGGAGTTGGTTTCCATTATCGCCGAAAATCAGAAATGAACAAGTCTAGGGACGACCATCTCTAAAGATGACCTAAATTTCAAGATTTGGGCATCCACGACCATATTATCAAAACATATTTCAATAATATGGGTTTCCCTGCCCCTCCTTTGGGACATTTTATGAGGACGTCCTCAGCAAAACTTGGGTGTCCCTTTCGATTATGCCCCATATAGTTCATCACTACTTATTATTGCTTTTTATTGATGTATTCATATGAATCATTGATTCCTTCTTTGTATTGTGTTTTATTTGTATTTATTAATTTTATATTAATTTTAATTTGTATAGTGTTTATTTCAGACGCCTGATGCAGGTGGACTGACCGCCAAAACACGACCCCTTGTCAGGTCTTTATTCAGTGCTTCAATAAAGATCTTCTGTTCTCCAACCACATGAGGAAGTCATGAGTCATCCTCTACTTTTCCGGACATGCCTTCTGGTTGTTGAATGACAGTAGGGGAGGAGTTTGGATTTGATAAATGTTATTTTGGCGAGTGCATGAGGTCTTTGGTTGCCTATACCCCCACTGGAAACCTTGGAGGAGAGGGGAGTTCTGGATGGGTTCACGAAACTAAGGCTGATCAAAGAGGTGGTTTCTGCAAATTCAAGCATTAACCATGAGAAGGAGGAGTGCTCCAGGTAGGAAATAGGGAAGCAGTAACAGTGAAGAGCTGTTCAGATCCAAAGGTTGTAACCCAGAGAGATACTCTTTGGAGGAGAGGAGTGTAGACAGACAGCGAGGTCTGATTCACAGGAAGATCTGCTTGCTGCACAAGTGCTGCAGGCAGAACTTTAGATTGTTTCACTTATAAGGGATGGGTATGGACAGGAGGAGCTGTATATATGTACCTATTTTAGGATAATAAATTACAATTAAGAAGATACACCATATCCCTAAGTTTGCTCTGGACTTATAGTTTGCATCTGATATCAGATTGGATTACAAACTGACTGTTGTTTGAGAAGGATTGAAACTGCCTGTTGCAGAATTCAGTAAAGTTTGGTTTTCCATAAAACTATAAACCCTTGGTGTGGAGAGTATTTATTGGAAGTGAGCGTGAAACCCTTGCTCCTGGACTGATCAAGAATACTCGAGCTAGCCCATCTTAACATCCTATGGCCTACCAGAGTAAGTCCGGCCTGACCTGCGCCCAAGCTCATGTGACAAAGACCAGATACTGAGTAAAAGTGTTGGTGGACCTGAAGCTTGTTTGTGGCCCAGGTTGTGTGGAGTGAGCCAGTGAGACCTAGGCTACTGCAATATTAGTGCATGACCACTAATACAAAAATAGAAAAAGGCCATTTTAAGGCTGCATAACAATGGCCTTACGGCACAGGAAAAACCTGCACAAGTTCATTTTTCAGCTTAGTAAAAGGACCCTTTGAATAACCATCCACCACAAATTGTACCTAATGCTTCTTCCTCTAAAACACTATTGCAACACTATTTTGAACAGTGATAAGTAACTGGTACGTATAATATGTTGGTTGCTAATCTAATGCTGATCTGTGGTTTTCATTTTGACCTTTCCCATTAATGATATGATGTGGGACATTATTTGGTATTTTAAATTGAAGCTCTCCATACTTGTAGTCATCTTTAGACAGCATTGAATAATTTCTTTTTTATATACTTTTTTTTTACTTTTTCCCTTTTTTATTTCCTTCAGAATATAGATTGCTTTTATTGATTACCACTAAAAGTGACCAAATTCTGTTCAAGCAGTGTGTGTGATGAAACTGTGTTTTGCTCCAGGTGGATCAGTATAAGAACAAACTTTATAGTCTATTCAGTCCTTATCTCTCTCATATAAACCAAATTGTCTGAAAGTGATCAATGTGGAACAGGAATATTGAATGTCTTAGAAGTGCTGTGTCAGAGGATCACCAAACATGCCAGAGGGCTTTTCCTGCCTCTACTCTCTTCTGGGACCACAACTGTTCTCTGGATCAAATGCCTCTAACCACTCATTCGTAAAACTTAAGAATCAATTGGAAGAGCAGACATTGCAAGCAGTCTAAACATTTTGGACCTTATTTTTATAAAAGAAAAAAATAGAGAGGACAAAAACTTCCACAGCAATTGGAAAGAAAGAAAAAAGGGGTGGAAGAAAACAACCAATAAACTTCCAGGATGGCATTCATACAAAAGATATAAGAAAGTCCAGAAGTCCAATGCTCCTAAAATGTAAACCTTTATTTTCCAAAGCTGTATAAGACAGATGGACAAATCTTGATCCAGTGTTAAGTGCTTTGAAAGTATGCCTCTATGCAACTTTGTAAGTCTAAGTTCTTTGAAAATGAGCCCCTTTGTCTGCTGTTCAAATGAACCATAATGTACATGTTTATGCCTAAACACAGCTGCGTCGAGCATCCCTGATGCAGGCATACGATTATGCCGAAACACAGTTGTGCCTGGTCATTTAATTGATGCTGACGCTAAAGAATCATCTGATTCCTATTTTTAACTGTGTACTCCACTTTTTGTTTCACCTGTGATTCATTCCATTTGTGGAGGTATTTTCCTTCTCTTTTGCTGTTTATAAAATAGGTGTGCACATCTCAAATCTGCCCATGCTCTTTCCAAACTCTTCCCATGGAAAAGCATAAAAGTGCATGTGATGTCATCAGCATGCATCTTACATGCATGTATGTGGCCACTGTTTTATTAGAGCCCTTTTCCAACAGGTTTTTTATGCAAAGAAAATTATAAAATTAACCTTATATGTATAATTTATAAAGTTTTTTGGCATGTAAAGCCTGTTTTACAGGCTCTAATAAAGCTGTATTATCAAGTATGCACATAAGCATGGATTGATAGATATATCCAAAATGCAATAAGAAATACTAGAGAGATATTATTTCTTTGCATAACAAAGACTGGATTCTTTTCAAATTTTGGAAGAATAAAAGCTTGATCGCACAATGTTCACCAGGTGCACAACTAATATGTTAATTTCAGTTATGTTGATATTCTAGAACAGAACACCATCTGTAACTGAAATAGAGAAGTAAAGTTGGAAATTGCAGCATACAATATTTTTTTAATTCTGTTCCTGATACAAAAGACATTTTGGCCCAAATTCTATATATGGTGCCTACAAAATCAGTGTGAAAAAACACACATAGCACAATTCTGTAAGGACTATGCATCCTTTATAGAATTGCACCTAGCACATAACCATGCCTGAGTGTAGGCAATTGGAGTTAGGCCTGCTATGAGCAGGTCTAAATGCATATACCTACATTTAGGCACAGTTCTATATTTAAACGCACACATTTTGAGAATGTCCCCAGAATGCCCCAACCACAACCTCATATAGTTATACGAGATAGAAGTTAGGCGCAGATCTGATGTGCATGTAACATCATGAGCGCAGATCTGATGTGTGCCTAACTCCTAATTAAGCCCAATTAGTGCTGATAATTGGTTGTTACCACACAATTATCAACACTGATGGACTCATTCAATTAAGTTACACACGTAAATTAGGTGTATGCCCATAACTCTAGGTGCCATATACAAAATTTGGGCATTTGTGAAGCATAGTCCAGATTCACATTTTGCTAACAGACTGCAGTCTTTGGATCTGAGGGTTTGAAATACTAGAATGATTAATCTGCCTAAAGAATGGGTTATATGGGATCCAAGATGGTGCTGAAGTAAGACACTGCCCTAGGAGCTCCCGCCATGGTGTTATACTTTACAATTACTTCTGGTTTCTTGTTGACTTCTTGATGCCTAAGCATAGGGGGAAGCTGAGAGGAGTTCTGTCACCACCTTCGGCTCCTAGCGGTATGCAGCAGACCGCAATAACAACTTTTGCAGTCTCTTCTCTGGCAGGGAGTTTCTGCTGCTGGGGCAAGGAAGAGCCCCAGCTTGGACAGCAAGACTTCACTGAGTTCTGGAAGACCTGTAACTCCCCCAATTCCTGGAAGCTTTGATCTGCCTTCTTCCTCATGGGGACACTGGAGGCACTGGTGTCGCGAGGATGGCCGAGCTATTGAGCATTGGTGGAGTGCAATTCTCAGCGGTGTGTATTAGAGCTTCTATGCCACCTTTGAGGAAAAGTATGGCACAGATTCAATGGGGCTGGAGGATACGGGAGCCAAAGTAGTCTTAACATCGGCAGAGGTTATATCTAAATACAGATCGATGCATGCATCAACCTTTTTCTACACAAGTACACAGCTCTGGAACTCACTGCCACGTAACCTGAAATCGGTCTATGAAGTGACCACTTTCCGCAAATTCCTGAAGACTTATCTCTTCGACAAAATATATCATAAAGAACAATATGCGTAACTCCACCTTCTTCTAGATATCCAGGAATGTTCTTTATGTCTTTTGCTCCCATACCTTCTTGTACCTAATGCCTTTGACTCTAACACTATCATGTATTTCACCATCATGTAACCAAAACTTCTGCTAAAACAATGTATACTCTTTTCTATTCCCAATATTATGTATTTCACCATCATGTACCCAAAACTTGCTGTAAATCCAAATGTACATTCTTTTCTATTTCCAATATCCACGATGAAATGTAAGCCACATTGAGCCTGCAAAAAGGCGGGATAATGTGGGATACAAATGTAATAATAATAATAATAATAATAATAATAATAATAATCTGTAACTTTGGAGGTTCAACCTCTTTTGAAACCATTGGTGAAGCTAGAGAGTTTGACCCTGACATGGTGTGGATGAGCATGGAGAGTTTGCACTAGGTTTGCTGCTCTTTCATTTCTATTTCAACAGCTTCTACATCTAAAGGATGCTGTAAACAATAGATACAGTTTCATGTTAAACTGTATCTACTGTACACCGCCTTGGGTGAATCTGTTCAATAAATCCCAATAAATAAATAAATAAATACATTGCAAGATTTGGAGTCTAAGGTTAACTTTTGCATTGCAAGGAGAGTCCTCGGGCACACCCAGCCAGCCAATAAGGATATCCTAAAAAATCTGATTGGCTGGGTGTGCCATGAGGACTGGGTTGAAACCCCCTAACTTAATGGATAAAACCGTTATGGATTTAAAATCTTCTCAAACTCTGCTAATTCCAGATAAGTCAGTGATATTAAGGAAAGTTGAGAACTTGGAAATATGCAAAGAGGTCTGAATTAAAGATTGTTGAACTTTCCTCAGACTAGGCTAATCCTGCTGAGAGACTTGTTTCAATGATTTTTGCAAACTGTATTGAAATTTCAAGAAGAAGCCTTGCCACCTTTGCAAACATTTTTTTTATGTGACTTCTATTGAAAAAGGAGTGTCTGGTGTCTCTGTGGATCTGAACATTTCAGATATTTTGGAATCTTCAGAAACTGAAAGAATTGTGACTGCAAGACCCATGTTGTTTGGTATTTTTTGTCTTTCATCAGAATAGGTACTCAGTTTTGAGATTATATTATAAGACTACTGATACTTCAATTTTGGATGAGAAAGGGCAGGCGTTTCCTGATGGAATTACGTTTGGCAGTTATTGGATTAGGAGCTTCCTTCCAACTTAGATTTCCTTTTAAATTTTGAATTATTAGAATATTCAATATATTTTCTATGTGACTTCTCAGTAAAGATTTTTCCTTCTAAGAAAAATTATTATTCTTACTTGACCCGTTTCTCTAAGGCTGTCATTGGGTCTATTTAGTGTAAAGACAGGGGAGTTTCTTAGGGCCTCTTTTAATAAGGTGTGCTAGTGTTTTTAGCACATGCCAATATTTAGGGTGCTAAACGTTAGAGATGTCAATATATTTCTATGGAAGTCTCTAACGTTTAGCATACCTAAATATTAGCATGCGCTAAAAATGCTAGCATACCTTAGTAAAACAGAGCCTTAATTCCTATGTATAATTTTCTTTATGTATCCATCTTTCCATGGATTTACTTTTCTTGAATCTCCTTACCAGGTGTACTATGTTTTATTTTTTTTCTGATCTTGTATAATGATTATATTTGTTTTCATTAATCTGAATTTCCTGTTAAAGTATAGTTATATCTTCATTGTAATTTTGAAATACAAATAAAAAAAAATAGAATGGGTTATTTGATGTGATAAAATGGAGCATGAATATTCTCTGTTCTCTTTGCTTGCTGCATAGCTTCCAATGTCACATTAAGGGGCATAGTTATCAATGTGGGCTACCATTAAGATGTGTTATTTTACAAGCAACTCCTGCTATTGTAGCACAGGTCCCATTTTATGCAATGAGATCTAGTTACTAATAACTGGGGTTAACAGTAAAATAACATGTCTTAACGGTAGCCCACATCTGTTACCAATAATTACATCAATAGAACTAGGCATTACCTTTGAGCAATCAAACAAAGTGGAAGACAGAGAATAAACAGGTGCACCCAGTTTGAAATGATAAATCCTACTTATTATAGTAGAACTAGACCATTTCGTTATTGCTAAATCAATCATATACCCTGCCCCCAACAACAATAAGCTGAACAGCAATAAGCTGAACAAATATAATGGAAAATGCCATAAGAATTTAAGAAAAAGAATGTTTTTGGTTAAAGGTATAAAGAGTGAAGAAGAGGTTATCTCTTGTAATTTTTACCTATTCCTTGTTTCATAAGAACATCTATATGGATGATGTGCAGCTATTCGTACCCATTGAGACTTACCCACAGCCCTGAATAAATTGACTACCTGTCTAAAATCAATTTAAGAATGGGTCAAACCAACAAACTTTGCCTGAACCCAAGTAAAACTGAGTTTCCATTGGGCTCATTTTCGAAAGAGAAGGACGCCCATCATTCGACATAAATTGGAAGGTGGATGTCCTTCTCCCAGGGTTGTTCAAATCGGTATAATCGAAAGCTGATTTTGGACATCCCCAACTGCTTTCCGTCGCAGGGACAGCCAAAGTTCAAGGGAGCATGTTGGAGGCGTAGTGAAGGTGGGACTTGGGCATGCCTAACACTTGGACGTCCTTGACCCATAATCAAAAGAAACAAGGACGTCCCTGACGAACACTTGGACGACTTTACCTGGTTGTGTTTTTCTTACGACTAAGGCACAAAAAGGTGCCCGAAATGACCAGATGACCACCGGAGAGAATCAAGGATGACCTCCCCTTACTTCCCCAGTGGTCACTAACCCCCTCCCACCCTCAAACATATCTTTCAAAATATTTTGTGCCAGCCTCTATGTCGGCCTCAGATGTCATACTCAGCTCCATCGCAGCAGTATGCAGGTCCCTGGAGCAGTTTTAGTGGGTGCAGTGCACGTCAGGCAGGCGGACCCAGGCCCATCCCCCTACCTGCTATGTTTGTGGAGGAAACAGCGAGCCCTCCAAAACCCACCACAAACCTACTGTACCCACATCTAGATGCCCCCCTTCACCCATAAGGGCTATGGTAGTGGTGTACAGTTGTGAGTAGTGGGTTTTGAAGGGGTTTTGGGGGGCTCAGCAAACAAGTTAAGGGAGCTATGTACCTGGGAGCAATTTATGAAGTCCACTGCAGTGCCCCCTAGGGTGCCCGGTTGGTGTCCTGGCATGTCAGGGTGACCAGTGCACTACAAATGCTGGCTCCTCCCATGACCAAATGGCTTGCATTTGGTCGTTTCTAAGATGGATACCCTTGGTTTCAATTATCGCTGAAAATCAGAAACTACCAAGTCTGGGGATGACCAAATGTAAGGACGAATAAATTTCAGGATTTGGATGTCCCTGATCGTATTATCGAAATGAAAGATGGACGTCCATCTTTTTTCAAAAATACAGGTTTCCCCATCCCTGGATCGGGACATTTTGCGAGGACATCCTCATCAAAACTTGGACGTCCCTTTCAAAAATGCCCCTCCACGTGTCCTTAACACAAGTGGAGACATACCTGACATCAAAATATCTTTTGGGGAAATATGAACTCTCCCTCAAATCATAAATCAGGAACCTTGGAATACAGCTCAATTCAACACTTATTCTGATCCCCTAAATCCAAGCAACCTTCAAGATCAGCTTCTATCACTTGTGACAACTACACTGTCTCCTTACATTGAGAAAGCAAGCCTTGTCTCAGTTGTGCATGGCATGATAACATCAAGACTGGATTATTGCAATACACTCTACACTGGTCTGACTACAAAGGGTTTGCCCCAGCTCCAATCAATTCAGAATGCTACAGCAAGACTAATAGAAGGTTGTAAGCGACATGACCGTATAAGAATATAAGAACATAAGAGTAACCATATTGAGTCAAACCAATGGTCCATCTAGCCCAATATCCCATTTCCAAACAGTGGCCAAGTCAGGTCATAAGTGCCTGGAAGAAACCCAATTATTAGCAACATTCCATGCTTGCAATCCTGTGGCATGCAGCTGCCTCACCATGTCTGTATTAATAGCAAACTATGGACTTTTCCTCCAGGAACATGTCCAAACCTTTTTTAAACCCAGATATGCTAACTGCTTTTACCACATCCTCCTGCCAAGAGTTCCAGGGGATAGTTTTACCAGCATTTAGAGCTGCCTCAGGTCACACCTCAGAAGACAGTTGTGCTAGGGCTTCCCATAGAAGTGGGGGAAATTCGACAGGCCATCAAACAATTGAAGACAGCTATGGAACTAGGACCAGATGGTGTAGAGAGTTTTGTAAACTCATGGCTGATTTAATAGCGGACTTCATCTGTGCCTTGTACACAGAATTCCTTCATAACGGGGAAATTGGGCAATATCAGAATAGGGACAATGTGATTCTCCTCCTTAAGCTTGGCAGGGATTCTGAGCTGGTGAGTTCATCTCACCCCATTTCTTTGATCAACCAAAATCTTAAACTCCTCACCTCAGTTTTGGCATCCAGGCTGAAATTGGTTCTCTCTTGGTTGGTGCATGCAAACCAGACCGGCTTTATTCCATAAGAACATAAGAGTAGCCATACTGGGTAAGACCAATGATCCATCTAGCCCAGTATCCTGTTTTCCAAACAGTTGGCCAAGCCAGGTCACAAGTACCTGGCAGAAACCCAATTAGCAGCAAAATTCTATACTACAAATCCTGGAGCCAGCAGTTGCTTTCCCACGTCTGCCTCAATAGCAGACTCTGGACTTTTCCTCCAGGAATTTGTCCAAACCTTTTATAAACACAGATACACTAACCGCTGTTACTATATCCGCCAGTAAAGAGTTCCAGAGCTTAACTATTGATTGAGAGAAAAAAATATTTCCTCTTATTTATTTTAAAAGTATTTCCATGTAACTTCCTTGAGTGTCCCTAGTCTTTGTACTTTTGAAACAAGTAAAAAATTGATTTATTTCTACTCGTTCTACATCATTCAGAATTTTGTAGACCTCAGTCATAGCTTCCCTCATCCGTCTCTTTTCCAAGCTGATGAGCCACAACCTCTTTAGCCTTTCCTCATATGAGAGGAGTTCCATCTCTTTTATTAATTTGGCTGCTCTTATTTGAACTTTTTCTAATTCAGCTGTATCTTTTTTGAGATACGGTGACCAGAACTGAACATAGTACTCAACGTGCGGTCAAACAATGGAGCGATACAGAGGCATTGTATTATTTTCGGTTTTATTCACCATCCCTTTTCAAATAATTCCTAGCATCCTGTTTGCTTTTTTGGCCACTGCCACATACTAAGCAGATTTCAGTGTATTATCTACATAGCCACCTAGATTTTTTTCTTGAGTGCTGACCTTCAAGGTGGACCCTAGTATCAGATAACTATGATTTGAATTATTCTTTCCAATGTGCATCACCTTGAATTTGTCCACATTAAATTTCATCTGCCATTTGGTTGCTCAATCTTCCAATTTCCTAAGGTCTTCCTGCAATATTTCATAGCCCACACGTGTTTTTACAACCATGAATAGTTTTAAATCATCTGCAAATTTAATCAACTCACTTGTTCCGATTTCCATATCATTTATAAATATGTTAAATAGCACCAGTCCCAGTACCGATCCCTGCAGCACTCCACTGGTTACCAGTACAATACAGAGCCAAATTTATAACTCTCTGTTTGACCTTCAAGGCCCTTAAAGAAAATGGCCCAGAGTGCTTGAAGAACAGGAACTTCCTCTACAAACCTTCAAGGTCACTAAGGTCCTCCCAAAGAGTTTCCCTGACCACAGCCTCTTCAAAGTACATTTTGCCACTAAAGAGTGATATTGTGATTGTGTTATTATTTAATATTTTGATGATATTATGAATGTGATGTGAATGGCAAGGTTAATAAAGCAAATTGGTGAGGCAAGACTTCCCTTGGCTGAACCCATGTTGAAACTGTTCCATTAAACATGTTCACGTGTTCTGTAATTTTATTCTTTATAATATTTTCCACTATTTTTCCTGGTACTGACATCAGGCTTACTGGTTTTTAATTTCCCGGATCATCCCTCAAACCCTTTTTAAAAATCAACATTACATTGGCCACCCTCCAATCTTCAGGTACTATGAATGATTTTAATGACAGGTTACAGATCACTAACAGAAGATCAGCAATTTTATGTTTGACTTCTTTCAACAGCCTGGGGTGTATACCATCTGGTCCAGGTGATTTATCACTCTAATGTGTTGATTTGGCTCAGTACTTCTTCCAGGTCCACCAAGATTTCTTTCAGTTCCTCCGTATGATCACCTTTGAAAACTATTTCTGGAACAGGAAGATCTCTTACATCTTCTTCCGTAAAGACCAAATCAAATAATTCATTCAATCTCTCCACTATGGCCTTGTTCTCCCTGAGTGCCCCTTTTACTCATTCATGATCTAAAGGTTCCACTGATTCCTTTACAAGCTATCTGCTTCTGATGTACCTAAAAAGGTGTTACTATGAGTTTTTTGTCTCTGTGGCAAGTTTTTCTTCAATTGTATTTCTTTATCATTGCTTTGGATCTAGCTTGACAGTACTTATGTTTCTTCTTATTTTCTTCATTCAGGTCTTTTTTTCATTCTTTGAAGGATGTTCTAGCTCTAATAACCTCTTTCAGTTCGCCTTTCAGATATATATATATATATATATATATATATATATATATATATATATATATATATATATATACACACATACAGTGCAATCCATTAAAGTGCACATCGGATAAGCGCATGCTCTGTTTAACTGCATGCCGTACTTTGGTGAAGTTTTTGGCGCCATCAATTTCTATGGGGACAAACCGGTTTAGCGCACCACTGATAAGTGCAAGATTTGCTTATATGCATGGTTTAAGACCGCTCCTCTGCAGGAAAGACTCCGCATAAGCGCGCACACGGAATATGGAAGCCAATTGGCGCGTGACAACCAACGAGATTTCAAATTTACTCCCCCCTTAACCGCCACAGGCAGAATAAGCGAAAGAATGTTATTAGAGTGTACACTGGAGTTGTCGTCATCGTCACAGTGGAACTGTAAGACTTTAACACTGGCTGAACAAATAGAAGTTCTTAAAAAATTAGAAAACAAACAAAGTCAAGCCTCTATTGCTAAAGAATATGGTGTCAATCCCAGTCAAATTTCACATGTCTTGAAGCAAAAAGATCAGCTTCTGGAAGACTGGCAAAACAATACAAATCCACACAGTAACATAGTAACATAACATAGTAGATGACGGCAGAAAAAGACCTGCATGGTCCATCCAGTCTGCCCAATAAGATAAACTTTGTGTTCCATTGTTACATTCCTTAACGACACCTCGATTGTCTCGCATAACTCTGCACAATGTAATCCATAACCAATTTGTAACAAACTGTATTTCCATCATTCATCTCATATTGTAAGCCACACTGAACCCGCAAAAAGGTGGGAAAATGTGGGATACAAATGCAATAAATAAATAAATAAATAAATAGATTACGTCTATAGCACATCGATGATTCAATTTTCTAGTTACCCAATCAAAGAATTCAATGAGATTCGTTTGGCACGATTTCCCTCTGGTAAAACCATGTTGTCTCGGACCTTGCAACTTATTGGCTTCTAGGAAATTTACTATCCTTTCCTTCAGCATGGCTTCCATTACTTTTCCAATAACCAAAGTGAGGCTTACCGGCCTGTAGTTTCCAGCTTCTTCCCTATCACCACTTTTGTGAAGAGGTACCACCTCCGCCGTTCTCCAGTCCCTCGGAACCTCTCCCGTCTCCAAGGATTTATTAAACAAATCTTTAAGAGGACCCGCCAAAACCTCTCTGAGCTCCCTCAATATTCTGGGGTGGATCCCGTCCGGTCCCATGGCTTTGTCCACCTTTATCTTTCCAAGTTGTTGATACACACTCTCTTCCATGAACGGTGCTATATCCATTCCATTCTCAGGTGTACTTTTGCCAGTCCCTCGCGGTCCTTCCCCAGGATTTTCTTCAGTGAAAACAGAACAAAAGTATCTATTTAGCAAATTGGCTTTTTCTTCATCATTATGTACATAGCGGTTCGCTGTATCTTTTAGTCTCACAATTCCCTTTTTAGTTATTCTTCTTTCACTAATATACCTGAAGAAATTTTTGTCGCCCCTCCTTACATTTCTAGCCATTTGTTCTTCCGCTTGCGCCTTTGCCAGACGTACCTCTCTCTTGGCTTCTTTCAGTTTCATCCGGTATTCCTCCCCGTGTTCCTCTTCTTGAGATTTTCTATATTTCTGGAATGCTAACTCTTTAGCCTTTATTTTCTCAACCACTTTTACAGGAAAGGTAAAAGGGTGGGAAAAGCTGAGGAGGTAGAAGATGCTCTTCTTCGGTGGTTTTCTCGAGTCAGGAGCAGACAGTTTCCTGTCAGTGGTCCACTGCTTATGGAGAAACTGAATTCAAAGCCACTGTAGGATGGTTGGAAAGATGGAAGGAGAGGAACAACATAAAAATTCAAGAAACACCATGGCGAGAAACAAGATGCTGATGACTTTGGTGCTAAAAATTGGGTTGTTTCAGTTCTTCCTACCATCTTGAATGAGTTTGCACCTCGTGACATTTTCAATGCTGACAAAAACGGCCTCTACTGGCGAGCGATTCCTGATGGAACACTTGCATTCAAACATGCCGAAACTACTGGAGGTAAAACGTCGAAGGACCGACTGACGATCCTCCTTTGCTGCAATATGGATAAGAGTGAGAAGTTGGAACCCCTCATCATTGGAAAGAGCAAACAGCCCCATTGCTTCAAGAAAGTTAAGTGACTTCCTGTGTCATACAAGGCTAATGCAAATTCATGGATGACTGGGGAAATTTGGAAGCAGTGGCTAAAGAAGTTAGACACTAGAATGCGGGCACAAAAGCGTCAGATTTTGTTGCTTTGTGATAATTGTGCTGCACACAGGGATGATTTCAGGCTGTCTAACGTCAAGGTGATCTTCCTGCCACCAAACACTACCTCTCTGATCCAACCTATGGATCAGGCCATAATAGCCAATTTCAAACAACATTATCGGGCTCTTGTGCTACGTCATCTGATGAGCGTTATGGATGACCAGATTGGCAAGGATAAACGTGCTGTTGAACTGGCTCGTAATCTATCACTGTTGGATTCCCTACATATGCAGAAGGAAGCCTGGAATCATGTTACACAGGCAACCATTGTGAACTGCTACAAGCGGGCAAGCTTTGTTAAGGATGTGGAGACGGACGAAACAGATGCAGCTGTTGCAAACACGTCAGATGAACAGGTTATTGGCATCCTAGCCGGTGTTACTGAAGAGGAGTTTAATTGCTACGTAGCTGTTGATTACAATCTACAAACAGCTGACGACAGCACTGATGTCGAGATATGCACCTACACGCAGGCTACAACGGCTGATGATGAAACAGATGATGAAATGAGCAGCAAGGCACATGCTGACGAAATTCAACAACCTCCTCCTGTCACTTTTGCAAGAGCGCTGGAGAGTCTCAACACCTTGCGGGCCTATCTGGAGGCCACTGGATGTCAATGCTATGACAGTTTTTACCGTCTGGCAGACGTAGTCTATAGAGCTCACAGACCCAATAGTGTACAGAGGACTATTACTGATTACTTCAAGTAAGCCTAATGTCAGTTAACGGAGACTGTATATTGTACATATAATAATAGCTTCTTTGGGTCTCAACGGTTAAGTGCATGCTCTGGTTAAATGCATGCATTTCTTTGGTCCCAGACCCTTGCACTTAAGTGGATTGCACTATATATTGTGAAGATCGATGAGGCTATTGCGATGATGAGGCTCCCACCTCAGGATCCCAGATCCCTCTTTAACTCAGGGTGAGCTGGTTCTCAATATGCAGATGTTATGCAAATTAATCTACTACCCTTTTCTGCTCAGGGTGACCTGCTTCTCAAAAGGCAAACATAGTCAGGTCTCACCAATCAGGCTATTTTCATACACATCTTTATTCCAGCCTCTGGGGCACACTTCTTTTAGCTTAAAACACTTTCACAAGCTTAAACAGTTCTTCCAGCTTAACCCTTTCATTTCTTCCTACTCAGTGCAATCTTCCATTTTAAACATTTCTTCTTGCACAGTTCAATATCCATGGATTTCTTCCCTCTGAGCCCTCTCACCCAGGCATTTGGGCTCAGTACTAGGGTTACCATACGTCCGGATTTCCCCAGACATGTCCTCTTTTTGAGGGCATGTCCGGGGCGTCCGGCGGATTTTGCCCGCGCCCACGTTTGTCCGGATTTCTGGACAAACGTGGGCGCGGGTGCGAGCAGGCGCGTGCGTGCGGTGGGCGTGTGATCGGCGCCGTGGGTCTGGTGACCTGGTCTCCCGTCCCCTCCCCTTCCTTACCATGTTCCCTGGTGGTCTAGTGACGTCTTCGGGGCAGGAAAGAGCCCCCTCTTTCCTGCCCGGAGCGCTGCCTCCCCTGTCTATCATCTTTCTCGGTCTGGCTGGGGATTCAAAATGGCCGCCGAGAGTTGAACTCTCGTGAGGCCGCTTCAACTCTCGGTGGCCATTTTGAATCCCCAGCCATACCGAGGAGGATGCAGCAGGCAAGGGCAGGCAGCGCTCCGGGCAGGAAAGAGGGGGCTCTTTCCTGCCCCGAAGAGAAGACTCTACTAGACCACCAGTAAGTGAGGGGGGGGTATGTGATGGGGGGGAGGGGACTATGTGACGGGGGGGGGGGGAATAGGGGCGGAACCCGGACCTGAAGGGGGCGTGGCGGGGGCGGGACATGAGGCGTGACGGGGGCGGGGTAGGGGGCGTGACATGTGTCCTCTTTTTCAGAGGACACAAAATGGTAACCCTACTCAGTACTAACTCAGTCCCTGGACCCACAGTCCCTCCTTGTAGCACACAGCTCTAGACACACACAGTCTTTTCCTCTGGGACACACAGTCCCTCTTCACTGTTCTAGACATACAGTCTTTTCAGCTGGGACACACAGTACCTCTTCACTGTTCTAGACACACAGTCTTTTACTCAGTCCCTGGACACACAGTCCCTCCTTGAACACACCGTTCTTATTCTAGATACTCCAGGGCCTTCTTACCCCAGCCAGCTTCCTTGCTTTGCACACAGTTCACCACCAGTCCAAAGGGCACAGCCAGTACTTCTCATGGGGACCTCCTGCTCCAGCTACCAGCTCTCTTCTTCCGCTGCTAGCTCTAGCTCTCCCCTCCTCACCACTCAGGTGGGGTATTAAGTGTTTAATGGCCAAACAGGACCCAGCCCATAACTGGCTGCACCTGTTTCCACCTCCCGGACTCTCCCCGGTCCTAGCGACCTCCAGCTATACCTCCCCTTACTGGCCCCCTTTAGTGACTCACTAGCCCTTCTCCCTGGACATTTTAGGGGAACAGCGCCCTCTAGGGGCCTAACCAGGGTAGGACAGCCTCTTCCTTCTTACAATATATATATATATATATATATATATATATATATATATATATATATATATATATATATATATTGTGATAAAGTCACCTCCAGGATAGTTGGGTTAAGGCAGTTTCAGTCTGAAATACAAATCCCAGAAGGCATTGCAGGGAAGGAGCCAGAGGGGGAGATGAAGAACCCCTAGCTGCAATCAGGGAAGACATGGGTGTAAGCTAACAGGAGGTGTAGATTGGCTGCCACTAGGGGGAAAGAAAGCTAGGAAACCCAGTGTGCAGGAGCTCCTCATTAGGCTCATGCTCAACTCAGCTGGTATGGGTGTGTAGAGAAGCTAATGAGTGGAGAATGATTGGTTGTGAAGGCAGAAGCCAGGGATTGATTAGGCAGGTGGGAAGGAGTCCCAGCAGTTGAGTGGAGTGGAGTTCAGTTCAGGAGAGAGGAGCTGAAGGAGAGAAGCAGTTGCAGGCTGGAAATCCTTGGGCAGGGAGGTCCTTAAAGTACTGAAGCAGACTGAAATTCCTTGGGTGAGAGGAAGTCCCAAAAGTATTGAATTCACTGTGAAGCTGATGCAGGGGAAAACCCTTGGGTAGAAGGAGTCCCTAAAATATTGAACTCTCCTGAAGGTAAAAAGGATAGAAGGTAGAAAATGCTGCTTGGTGACTGAACTGTGATGATGAACGGAAAATTGAATTGCTATTTATTGTGTCCTGGATAAAGAGCCTAGACTGAAGCCTGTAAGCCTGTATTGAATCCTGGTATGTGCTATGCTGCTATTGGAACTGTGTACTAGAAACCTGCATGGAATAAAAGTTCTTAAGATTGAAGTTACTGGTGGACATCTGTTTCTTCACTGTACCGGGAGCCTGTGGCTGGAGGAGATTGTTCTATCCTTGGCTGCACAAGAGAGGCGCCTGGTTACAATATGTGGGATTACAGGATTATAGTCAGAAAGAACTTATTTGGTCCAATAATTATTCTCATGAATGTGTACTCAGGTGATCAATATGGGAAAGCTACCTGTCCTGATGAAAAATTGTTGCAAACTTATTTTGGTCTAAGAGTAATTGATCATTAGATAGATCCTTGATAGATTCACAGCTGATGTTGAATAATTGGAGTCAGATTAATAGGAACAGTCTGGATAAAATTACCCAGTCAATACGTTTTATGCTGTAAAAGAAATTCAACATGGTTTAGAGAGGAATTACTCAGTATGAAACAAAGTTGTAGACCCCTGGAATGGGTGTGGAATAAAGTCATTTCTACTTATAAAGCTCTCATAGGAGAGTCAAAGAGCTGATATTATTCAAGCTTGATAGGTAAAGATCCAATTGACCAGGAAAAATTGATTTACCTAGTCAACTCCATAGATGAGTCTGTGGAGTTGACTGTGAAGAGGCATTTTTTATATGATGTCTAAATCCAATTTTGGACATTTTGCTGAAAACATCCAAAAATCCAGTGTCGAACATAGCAATTTTCAAACCAGAAAAACATCTATCTTTTTGTTATCAAAATGGCTGTTGCTATATTTTTTCCCAGTGCATCTGTCTTTCAGGATCATAAAAAAAAAATCCAAGGGAAAAGTGTAGAAAAACAAGCCATTGGGATGTATGGGGGAGCAGGATTTATATAAGACTGGCCACATAGACATCCCAGCAGAGCAAAGGGATACCCAAGAGAGCACTGCAGTGGACTTCACATAAAAAGTCCAAGGTATACATCTCAGGATTACTCCTTTAAAATGTATGATGAGCTCTCCAAAACCCACCAAATAAATTTACTGTATCCAACTATACACCACTACAATAGTCCTTATGTCTACAGGTGTAGGTAGAGTAGGTGTTTGGAGGGCTCACATTTTCCACAAGTATAAAAGAGTGGGATATGGGCCTGGGTCCTCTTCTCTACACTGTACTACACCAACCACTAGGCTACTTGCTTCTCCGCCCTGTTCTTTCCTATTAATTTTCCTGACACAATGTATCTACTATAATAAAACTCACCCTCAACATTCTGAAGACAACGTTCTGAAGTCACTCAGTCACTCACTGAAGGGTTCATGGATTCATGGTGGTGAAGCCATAACACTGACCATGTCTCTCAGCCCCGCCCTTGCATGACGGACCAATCAGAAAAAACACACTCAATGTTCTGAAACACAAAGGACCATCACAAAACCGTTCCCAGGCAACGCTAGGCAACGTAAGACGGACCTATCAGAGGAAACTACGTGGCAATAAGGGAGGAGCATTCCCCAGCAGAATGGCTCATTATCTGTGCAGCATGGAGAGCACAGAACCACCGCTAGAACGAGAGAAGAATATTCCTGCTGTGGGTATGTGCAAAAATAGACCGGGGGGGGGGGGGGGGAGAAATTTTTAAATGCCTAATGCCAGTACTGAAGAGTGCCAGAGGGCCTATACCACAGACTATATTTGGGATCGCTTGACATGGAGTCAGAGGACCCGGAAAACAACGTGCCCATCACCATCTGGGACGTGGGCGAACAGGACAAGCTGCGGCCCAGCTGGAAGGATTACCCGCGACCCAGCCAGCAGCAAACAGCGACCAAGGAAGGGGGAGGAGTACTCCTTCCCTGCCTAGGAATCGCTGGAGTCTGGCTGCCAAACGAACGAAACAACCGCACACCGACGCACCACCTCCATAGCCCGATGGCCTGAGACCGTGCTCTTCTCCCTTCCGCCAACTTAAAACAACCATCCCCGTCCTCAGGCAAGCCGTCACCCACATCCCCCAACCCCCAAGCAAAAAACAAAACAAAAAAAGACACACATCAACAACCTGCACACACACCGCACCCTCACACACTCGCACACACACACACACACACACACACACACACACACACAAACACACACACAATAACTCTGTGACACATACACACACACAAAAAAAAAAACACATGCTAGCGCCCGTTTCATTGGTTTCGGAAACGGGCCTTTTTTACTAGTTTTGATATAATTTAGAGATTTTAATGTATGTATGACTACACTGCCCCAAGCAATTAATCAAATAAATGCAACCTTGAAGCTTGAACCTTGAATCTAATAGGACTGGTTAGTATACTATTTCTTTCACATATTTGGGGGGGGGGGGGGTAGGAGAGGGTCAGTGACCACTGGAAGAGCAAGGGGGGTCATGCCTTAATCCCTCCAGTGGTTATCTCTTCATTTAGGACACCTTATTGTGAATTAGTCATGATTGAAACAGGACTAGACCAAAATGTGTAACTTATTATGGCAGAAAGATGTCCAAGTTTTGGGATCACCTAAATCCTGCCCCCAACATGCCCCCTTGTGATTTGGATGCACTGCAGAGAAAAACACCTCAATTCCAAATTTTAAATCATCATGATTTGGATGTTTTTCTCAGAAAAACGTCCAAAATGTCACTTTATGCCATTTTTGAGACCTTTTCCTCTTTTGAAAAATGAGCCCCTACCTGTCTCATGACAACTCCTTTCCTCCCCTACAGGAGGAACTACAGAGTCCTTCTATTGGTAAGGCCACCAAATCTAAAATGGCACTGCCTAGCTGAGGCATTGAGTTGTGTTACCATACAGGCCTCTCCGTTCCCTCCAGCAGAGGATGTAAAAAAAATGCATCTCCAGAATGGCAGTTAGGTTAGGTTGAGGGTTTGTGGATCTTATATTAGCTTAAGAAAATGGGAGAGGGAGGGAAGAACCATTATTTTGTCTGAATATTGAGTTTTGAGTTGCTAGAGCTTCAGATATGTGTCCTACAGTTTAATACTTTCTTCTGTCATATGTCAAGCACATATATATTATAAACTCTGTGATCATATAATTATCTGGTGCAATGAAATATCATGAGAATGCTTTTAAGAACCATATATAAGGAATAGATGAAATTAAAATATAGACCATGCATTCATATTTTCAATTTAACTTTACCTTATTTGCTGGGGAAAATATCCTCTCAACTGTGGCTTAATAGAAGGAAAAAGAATGTTTCACAAAAGAGCCTTTTCCATGTATAATGGTGTTCTCTGTTAAATTCTCTTGATTTTCAGCTATTTTTATGTACAGAAGTTCATTTTCAGACTGATTAGATGGAGTCTCATTTTTGCAGATGAGTAATGCTTATTATGCTAATAGTGATCGGCATTGTTAGCGGAGATTATTAGACAGAGATGTTAGAAATGCCTGCAGTGGAATTAAGTAGGTGACAAGGTAAAAGGAGGAGAAAATGGCAATATACAATGGAATATTTAATATTGCTAGCATAATATGCACACAAGATAGAAAATAGAATAACGTTTTTTGGGAAAAAGAAACTTCTACAGATTAATAACTGACTTTTTGTTAGTAATGAAAACTGATTGAAAGTTAGGAACCAGGTGAAAGAACATTTGCTATTGTTTTAGTGTAGCAGTAGTCCAAATAAGGACATTAGACTAAACGCAATATTCAAAGTGAAGAAAACCTTTAAAGTATATGTCAAAATGAGCAGGAAGAAGAAAAGCAGAACACCTTAAGACATAAACGTAGATGGTTTAAAATATTGTGTAGCTCATACATTCTTGCCAAATGTCTGCAGCATGTATGGTCAAAACTCTCTCTATATTTGATTCTAAAAATATCAAACTGTACCATTCACCTCTTATGAGTTTCTTAGAAATCAAGAAAACCTAAACATTAAAGGCAGGTGATATATTTAAGATGTGATATTGGTCGCCAATATTATGAATACCATGGACAACTAAAAAGAAAAATAGCTGTGTCCTGGATCAAATCAAACATGAACTCTCACTTGAGGCCCAAAAAAACTAGATTGAAACATCTTATTTTAGACATATTCTTCTGGATTCTATAAATATCACCAAAAACTTGCATACCAAATTTTGGGTACGATACTGAGATGAGCGCAAAACTTAATTGGTTAATGAACCAATTAACAGCCATAATTGGAAGCTAACAATCATTGACATTAATTGGCACCAACTAGGATTTGTGCACACAACTGCCTATGTGTGATTCTATAAAGCACCGTAGTGTGTGGCTGTGGAAGGGGCATGGATCGGTCATGGGCATTTCCAAACGTTATGCTCAGTATTACAGAATTTGGGGGGGATGCACACCAGGATTTACAGCAGGCATAAGTCCAGGTGCCTTATTTCAATCACAGGAATTGGCGTTATGCGCTATTCTATAAAAGACGCTCATCCCAGAGTGCCCTTTATAGAATAGCTCTGAGCACCAATTGTTCCCAGCTCTCAAGTGTGGGTGCCATTTACTGAATCTAGCTCATTATGCAACAACCCCCATTTCGTAGACAAAAGTCAGAATGAGCTACAGTGGGAATCAAATCCAGTTTCCCAGGAGTGAAATCTGCTGCACTAACCACTAGGCTACTCCTCCATATGGCATGTATTTAATACTATTGCAGCAGCTAGAGACTTTATAAATACATTGGGCAGTTCAGAGGACTCTGGTTCCTGATGTGAAGTTGTACTTCCATACATAACCCCTTCCGCCCTCCATTTTTAAATTAACAATCTTCTATATATAAAAGAAACCTTCTCCCCTCCAGCCTGTTTAAACTTCCTAGTAAATCCATCATTATATAATTGATAGCATCATTCAACAAATTCTTCTATGTGGGCGTGAAGTTTGAATTCTCTATAGGACTGGTCGAAATCTCAGTATAAGCCTTGAAGCTCTAGTTCTGTATCATAAACTCATATTCTCTAACAATGAAGCTACCCCCTTACAACTAGCCACACAAAAAAGATTCAAATTATGAAGGTCAACTCAGGATCAGCACACGCCCCTTCCACTGCCAGATACTTAAGTACATGGGTTTCTGTTTGTATGGTGACTCTACTGCAGTGCTTCTCAACCCATTCCATGGGGCACACCCAGCCAGTCGGGGTTTCAGGATATCTACAATAAAGATGTTTGTATACAAAGGAGGCATTGTATGAAAATCTCTCTCAAGCATCTTCATTATGGATATCCTGAAAACCCAACTGGCTTGGTGTGCCCAGCACTGCTCTACCATAAGTGGAGACCCCACTAGACCTGAACATTCTTATTTTTCAAATAGGCCAGACACTTTAAAAAATAACACAAAACCCTGCAAAAAAAGCACTCAAACCCTATTAAGACAAGCCCTAGTGCACCAAAATAACCTCACCTGATTAAAAAAAAAACATGCACACAAAACCTGAAATGAAGACAAAAACCGAAAGCCTTTCCCACTTCCCCTTCCCTCCTACACAAGTGCAGCCTTTCCCATTCTTCCTTCCCATCATGTAGCACCTCTCCCTCCTTGCCCCAATGCAGCAACTCTCTCCCTTGGGCATCAGCGATCCCCAGTCACTGCTGCCAGTGCTGGCTTCGAGATTCAAAATGGCAGCTGTGACCTCTCCCAGTAGTCTCATAAGAGTTCACAGCCACCATTTAGAACTGCAGAGACAGCACGGGAAAGCAGCGATTTAGGGATCGCTGCTGCCTGACCAATACCAAAGCCCCCTCCATGAATTGGGAAAAGCCACAAGTCTCTAGACTGACTTGAACCATTTGGGTAGGTTCAGGGACTCAGGGCTTTTGTGTGCAGCTTTCACTGGGGTGCAATGAAGATTTTTGGGGTGCATTTGCACCCCCTTGCACCACCGTAGTGATGCCTATGGTCCTGCAGTAATTTAAGATCAGCATATGCTACCTATGTGCTGGGGGTGTGTTTGGGTGTGGAGAGTGGGCATGGCTATGCTAATCAGCACATGGACATTGATGCACACTAACCTCCCTGTTTACTAAGCCGTGCTAGTGGCTGCTGTAAGGCAATGCTGACATAGCCCATTCAAAGTGAATGGGCTGTGTCGGCATTAGTGCACGGCAGTCACTAGCACAACTTAGTAAATGGGGGGGGGGGGGGTTACTGATTAGCGCTGGATTAGCACGTGAGCCCTTACCACCTACAAAATAGGTGGCAGTAAGGACTCATACACTAATGCCATGCACTAATGGGAAAATTAACCTATGACCATAATTGAATAATAGAAAAAAAATCTTTTTACCAGTAGTGCTAAACGTGGCCTCAGTGCATGAAAGACAGGCCATTTTTTTACTGCTGCTTGGTAAAATAGCCCCTATAAGTTGATGGGGTATATGGTTTTTCTTTTTAATTACACCATTTTCTAAGTACAGGATTGGCAGTCATATTATTTGTTGTGCTCTAGATTTTAGATAAATATGTTTGATAGTAAAGGCTTAAAATTCACTAATGTGCATACGGTTATAAAGGTAGGCACCAACTTGTTGCATGTTTTGCTATAATTTTCTAACTAGGGTTTTGTTGATGCAGATGTCTTTTTATTATTTAAGAGGTTTACTGGTCATGTGATTATGGTGCCCTGAGCGGTGGCTCTGACCTCTTGCTCTGTTCCCAATTCCCCATTTCTTATGCTAAAATGCTAAAGACTAGCTGGTTGGACTAGCTTTTTTTCAGTGAGCCACACAGTCTGACATTCCAGGACTCAGTTTGTGGTGAGAGACTTAGACCTGAATGGCTATACTCGCAGAATGCTTTTACTTCAGCCCCGGTTGCAGTGCTGCCACTTTTGGATCTGCAGCTGCCTCTCTCTGCTATTCCTTGGCAACAGCTGTGTCTGGTGAAAGTCCATGACTTTTTGTGTTCCTGGATTCAGTGGTCCACGTGGAGGGGCATAATCGAAAGGGGCGCCCAAGTTTTCCTGAGGACGTCCTCGCAGGACGTCCCCGCGAAGGGGCAGGGAAACCCGTATTATCAAAACAAGATGGGCATCCAACTTTCGTTTTGATAATACGGTCAAGGATACCCAAATTGCAAAATTTAGGTCAACCTTAGAGATGGTTGTCCTTAGAGATGGTCGTCCCCGATTTTCGGCAATAATGTAAACCGAGGACCCCTTCTCAGAAACGACCAAATCCAAGACCTTTGGTCATGGGAGGAGCCAGCATTCGTAGTGCACTGGTCCCCCTCACATGCCAGGACACCAACCGGGCACCCTAGGGAGCATTGCAGTGGACTTCACAAATTGCTTCCAGGTGCATTGCTTCCTTACCTTGTGTGCTGAGCCCCCCCAATCCAACCAACCCCACTCCCCACAACTGTACACCACTACCATAGCCATAAAGGGTGAAGGGGGGCACCTACATGTGGGTACAGTGGGATTCTGGTGGGTTTTGAAGGGCTCACATTTACCATCACAAGTGTAACAGGTAGGGGGGATGGGCCTGGGTCTGCCTGCCTGAAGTGTATTGCACCCATTAAAACTGCTCCAGAGGCCTACATACTGCTGTCATGGAGCTGGGTGTGACATTTGAGGCTGACAAAAATATTTTAAAAGTTTTTTTTAGGGTGGGAGGGGGTTGGTGGTCATCTGGTCAGTTCAGACACCTTTTCGGGGCTTGGTCGTAAGAAAAAAATGGACCAAGTAAAGTCAGCCAAGTGCTCATCAGGGACGCCCTTCTTTTTTCCATTATCGGTCGAGGATGCCCATGTGTTAGGCACGCCCCAGTCCTGTCTTTGCTACATTTCCGACATGGCCCCATGAACTTTGGTCATCCCCGCGACAGAAAGCATTTGATGATGCCCAAAATCAGCTTTCGATTATTATGCCGATTTGGGTGACCCTGGGAGAAGGACGCCCATCTCCCGATTTATGTCGAAAGATGGGCGCCCTTCTCTTTCGAAAATAAGCCTGTTAGCCTCTCTGGCCACTCTCAGTTTGGCTTTTCAACTGCCTGGAGCTGGGTGATGTTTATATCATTATTGTTCAGTGTTTTGTGTGGTCCATTTGTTGCCTAGTAAAAAAAAAAATAAAAAACAAGAATTTTTAGGGTCTTTGGCACTTTTGATTTCTGTATTGCCATTTTATTAGTTTGGGTGGGGGTGGATGGGGGTGTTTCTTTGATGGGGCTCTGGCTTTATTGGCTGGAGGTGCTTTGTGGTTTTGGATTGGGAATAGTGTTGGGAATGGTGTGCGGGCAGGGGTTGGGGAGGGAAAGGTGTGTGTGTGTGTGTGGTGAGATTGTATGGTTGGAGTTTGTGTGTGGGTGTGAAGCCCCCTGGTGCCATTACCTTTTGGAAAATGGCCAAAGCTAGGTTGAGGGGTAAAATCATAGGGTAAGTTAGCCATATTTGCAAGCGGAGATATGCTCAGATCCTGGCCCTTACCACACAGCTTCAATATTGGAGAAAGAAACATATTGCTACCTCGAGTGCTTCTGACAAGGAGGAAATGCTAAAAGTTTGATTGGACTGGATGCCCTTTTGAATCAGAAGGCCAGATATAATCTTTTGCTGCATAAATATAAGTTATATAAGAGGGGGAATAAAACTGGTAAACTATTAGCTAACCTGTTCCATTCCTCCAAAATTCAGAAATGTAATACTAAGGTAGGGGTACGGGACACTGTAGTACATGATTCCCCATCCATCTCTAAGGCTTTTTTTAGATTTTTACCAGCAATTATATGGCCCAGAGGACATGAATGTGGCACAGTGGGATAGTTTTTTACAGCACTTAGAGCTACCTCAGGTCACACCTCAGAAGGCAGTCATACTTGGGAGTCCTGTAGATGTGGGAGAAATTCAACTGGCCATCAAATGATTGAACACAGCTCTGACACCGGGACCAGATCGTGCACAGAAGTTTGTGAAGTCATGGCTGATTTAATAGCAGACTTCCGCTGTGCCTTGTACACAGAATTCCTTGCTAAAGGGGAAATTGGGCAGTATCAGAATAGGGACCATGTGGTTCTCCTCCCTAAGCTTGGCAGGGATTCTGAGTTGGTGGTGAGTTCATACCACCCCATTTCTTTGCTTAACCAAAATGTTAAATTCCTCACCTCAGTTTTGGCATCCAGGCTGAACTTGGTTCTTTCTTGGTTGATGCATGCAGACCAGACTGGCTTTATTCCATAAAAACATAAGAGTAGCCATATTGGGTGAGACCAATGGTCCATATAGCCCATATCCTGTTTTCCAAACAGTGACCAAGCCAGGGCACAAGTACCTGGCAGAAACCCAATTAGCAGCAACATTCCATGCTACAAATCCTGGAGCAAGCAGTTGCTTCCCCATGTCTGTCTCAAAAGCAGACTCTGGACTTTTCCTCCAGGAATTTGTCCAAACCTTTTTTAAACACAGATACACTAACCACTGTTACTACATCCTATGGCAAAGAGTTCCAGAGCGTAACTATTCATTGAGTGAAAAAAATATTTCCTCCTATTTGTTTTAAATGTATTTCCATGTAACTTTCTCAAGTGTCCCCTAGTCTTTGTGCTTTTGGAACAAGTAAAAAATCGATTTTCTTCTACTCGTTCTGCACCACTCAGGATTTTGTAGACCTCAATCATCTCCCCTCATCTGTCTCTTTAGCCTTTCCTCATATGAGAGGAGTTCCATCCCCTTTATTATTTTAGTCGCCCTTCTTTGAACCTTTTCTAATTCCTCTATATCTTTTTTGAGATACGGCGGCCAGAACTGAATGCAATACTCAAGGTGTGATCGCACCATGAAGCGATGCAAAGACATTACAGTATTTTTGATCTTGTTCACCATCTCTTTGCTAATAATTCCTAGCATCCTGTTTGCTTTTTTGGCCACCGCTGCACACTGAACAGAAGATTTTAGTGTATTATTTACAGTGGCACCTAGATATTTTTCTTGAGTGTTGTCCCCCAAGGTGGACCCTAGCATCAGGTAACTATGATTCGGATTATTCTTCCCAATGTGCATCACCTTGTGTATGTCCACATTAAATTTCATCTGCCATTTGGATTACCTGTCTTCCAAATTCCTAAGGTCTTCCTGCAATATTTCACAGTCCTAACGTGTTTTAACAACCTTGAATAGTTTAGTATCATCTGCAAATGTAATCATCTTACTCATCGTTCTGATTACCATATAATTTATAAATATGTTAAATATCACCAGTCCTAGTACAGATCCCTGCGGCACTCCACTGTTAACCCTCCTCCACTGAGAGAAATTACCATTTAACCCTACCCTCTGTTTCTTGTCCAATAACCAATTTGTAATCCACACCTGAACCTGGCCTCCTATCCCATGACTTTTTCAGGACTCTCTCATGAGGAACTTCAAAAGCTTTCTGAAAAGCTAGATACACCAACATAATTCGGGTCCTCCTGGCACTTCATCTTTGGACCGATGTTGAGGAGCAGGTTGCGCTGGTCAGCCTTGATGCCAAAAAAGCCTTTGACCTGGTAAATTGGGAATATACGCACTGAGTGTTGGGTCCATATTGGATTGGGCGGGGGGGGGGGGGGGATTCTACATTGACTATGGGTTTCATATTGGGCTCCTGAAGCCCAACTCCTATTGAATGGGGTGCTTACTGATCCGTTCCCCCCAGAGACCTGGCAGGGATAACCATTGTCTCTGCTTCTTTTTGTCCTCACATTGGAGCCCTTTATCATTAAATTGCAAGTGACTTGGGCACTATAGAACAGAAAATTCACCTTTTTGCAGATGACATTCTTTTGTTTTTTTGGGGGGCACATGAGGGATTTGCCTGCAGTCGTCCACATTATTAACTGTTTTGGCTCTTTTCTGGTTTAAAATGAATTATGATAAATCTGGAATTTTGTATTGTGCTGCCCCCAGCCCCTCTCCTCTTATTAAGCAAGCATCAAGGTTTATCAAATATTTTGGAATTTATCTCAGTACGGATCTTCAGTGCCTCTACAATCTCAATGTATGGGATAAAATTGATCATATTAAGAAGCTGTGTGGCTGGTGGAAAGATTTACCCCTTTCCCTATTGGGTAGGACTATGCTCTTTAAAATGGTGGCTTTGCCTAAGCTCTTGTACCCCCTGTAGATGGCTCCCTTTTGGACTACATCTAAGGGTGAGTGCTGGCTCCAGAGTATTCTCTGGCAGTTTCTATGGAGGGGTCATTCAGCCCTTATTAGTCTTAGTAATCTTTCTCTAACTGAGAAGCAGGGCGGTTTGGGGGCCCAGATCTCCAGCTCTACAAAATGGCTGCGGTAATGCGCTGGGTTCATGAGCTTTATAGCCAGGCACCTAAGTTTTCCTGGATGATATGGCGGTTTTGGCTGGGGATCTGGACCCTCTATCCTCGCTTCACAGTGGCCGGAACAGAGTCTGGATCAGGGGCCTTGCTTCTTTTGTTGTAACTCTAAGGAAAGCACTGTCTTGGAGACAGAAGCTTTGGAAGCGGTCAGTCATAATCTCTCCATTTTTGGCCTTGGTTGGGAACCCAGATTTTGAACCTGGACTTTCTAGGGGAGTATGGAGGATGTCACCATTAGGTATAGAAAGGGTGTAAGAGATTTGGAGATCTCATTAAACTGGACTCTGTAGCTTTCCCCTCTTTTCAGCAGGTGGGGCAGAAATGGGATGTCCCTAAGCAGCATTTTTTTTATTATCTACAAATTCGTCATTATTATCAAACTTTGGCGCTTAAGCATGGGGGGGGGGGGGGGGGGCGTTGAGGCCTTGTGGATGGAGGAGGTAGATGAGGATTTTGAATAATTATTTCATCATTTCAATAAATTTACCATTTGGTATAGGGATGGGCAGGATGGACGACCAGGCACAGTTTTGGATTTGCTGGCTAAGGTTTGGTAGTCTGAACTGGCAATCTCCTTTAATGGGCTAGAACTGTCCAAATTGTGGGTCACTGGGTATAAACTGCTGGCTGGTGCTTCTCTACAAGAAACCTTATTTAAGAGGAGTAGCCTAGTGGTTAGTGCAGTGAACTTTGATCCTGGGGAACTGAGTTTAATTTCCACTGCAGCTCACTGTGACTCTGGGCAAGTCACTTAACCCTCCATTGCCCCTGGTACAAAATAAGTACCTGAATATATGTAAACCGCTTTGAATGTAGTTGCAAAAACCTCAGAAAGGCAGTATATCAAGTCCCATTTCCCTTCCCTTTATTGTGTTGGACTGTATATATTGTGGGAACTGCAGTCCATGTCTCTCAAAGGTATATAGGTATGTATGGGGTATGTATGGTTGGGTACCTTGAGTGATTTACTTAAAAATCCTATAGTGACTAGCTAACTGTTATGTGCGCCTCTGCATCAGACACAATCAGACTTCTGTATTTGTGTTTTGTTGTGCAGTTCTTTTGTCTTGGCCATTGGCCAGTTTGCTGTTCGCATAAATAATGTTTTTTTTGTTTACTAATATATGAAAGGTTGCATAGACATAAGTAGTTGTAGGGGGGGGGGGAAGATGAACATTTCCTTAAAAGAAATTTGTTGGTTTATTAGGGCTTATAAAATAATTCAAATATAAATTACTGATATTTTTTTTCTCATGAAGAATCGGTGTTTCATTTCTGGAGATAGAACAGCTAAATCCTAGCATGACATGTGCTTGCATGATTTAACAACTTTGGACCTTAGGAAAGCAAATACATGGCCTTTAAGTGACAGCAAAGTGCACTCATATATATATTTTTTTAGAGGAAGTATGATATGGAATGAGAAGGTAGAAGAGGTTCTCTTTTTCTCAGCCACAGAATAGTCAAGGGCCAGCTTCATCTGTCATACTTAATCAGCTGATGAAAAGTGTATTGAGGCTGGAGGTTGTGACATCTCTATTTTGAGCATAAATCTTAACAGGGGAATTACTGTGCAAAGTGTCAGTTCCCTAAACTTGGAGTAACCCTTTCAGAAACCCACTGGATGTTGCTGATAGAATTGAATCTAGGACTGTAATAATGACAGTTTTCAGTTCAATATGACTCCTGAAGGTTACATTAAATTGGGACACACACGTTTAGAGATAAAGAAGTCCATATATATAGTATCAATAAACATAAACATTAGACTAACTTTAGGGTTAAATGGATTGAATTTCTTTAATATCACGAAGACTTTAAAAGTACCTGATGTGTCCATGTTTCACCTGGCTAGGGGCTGCATCAGGGGTCAAAACTGTAACTTAGCATTAAAAGCTATTAAAATCACAAAAATATTTTTAAAAATATAGTGCTCCTTTTAACAAGTTGTGGTAGTGATTCCCGACTCGACAAATGCAGTGAACCCATTCAATTCCTATGGGCTTTGTTGTATTTGCAGCACGGGAATCACTACCAAATAAGTGCAAACTCATAAAATTAAAATTGTGAATTATATAACACGTGGAGGGGTATAAGCGAATGGGGACGACCATCTCTAAGGGCGCACATCTCTAAGGACGTCCCGGCGAAGGGGCGGAGAAACCCATATTATCAAAACAAGATGGGCATCCGTCTTTCATTTCGATAATACGGTCGGGGACACTCAAATCCCAACATTTAGGTCAACCTTAGAGATGGTCATCCTTAGGTTGTCCTTAGAGATGGTCGTCCCCAGTTTTCGGCGATAATAGAAACCGAGGATGCCCATCTCAAAAATGACCAAATCCAAGTCATTTGGTCATGGGAGGAGCCAGCATTCATAGTGCACTGGTCCTTCTGACATGCCAGGACACCAACCGGGCACCCTAGGGGGCACTGCAGTGGACTTCACAAATTGCTCCCAGGTGCATAGCTCCCTTACCTTGGGTGCTGAGCCCCCCCCAAACCCCCCATAACCCACTCCCCACAACTAAACACCACTACCATACACCACTATCATAGCCCTAAGGGATGAAGGGGGGCACCTACATGTACAGTAGGTTTATGGTGGGTTTTGAAGGGCTCACATTTACCAGCACAAGTGTAACAGGTAGGGAGGATGAGCCTGGGTCTGCCTGCCTGAAGTGCATTGCACCCATTAAAACTGCTCCAGAGACCTACATACTGCTGTCATGGAGCTGGGTGTGACATTTGAGGCTGGCATACAGGCTGTAAAAAAAAAAAAGTTTTTAAGTTTTTTTTTTTTTTTTTTTTTTTTAGGGTGGAAGGGGGTTGGTGACCACTGGGGGAGTAAGGGGAGGTCATCCCCGATTCCCTCCAGTGGTAATCTGGTCAGTTCTGGTCAGTTCGGGCACATTTTTGAGGCTTGATCTCAAGAAAAAAATGACCAAGTAAAGTCGGCCAAATGCTCGTCAGGGACGCCCTTCTTTTTTCCATTATCGGCCAAGGACGCCCATCTCTTAATCACGCCCTAGTCCCGCCTTCGCTATGGTGCCGACACGCCCCTGGGAACTTTGGTCGTCTCCGCAACGGAAAGCAGTTGAGAACGCCAAAAATCAGCTTTCGATTATGCCAATTTGGGCGACCTTGGGAGAAGGATGCTCATCTCCTGATTTGTGTCGGAAGATGGGCGCCCTTCTCTTTTTAAAATAAGCCTGTTAGGGGGTCTTTTACTAAAGATTAGGGCATGTTGTTTGCAACAATGCCCAATGTCCATAGGAATAAAATGGGTCCTGTGGCAGATAACTTGTACTAACCTTCAATAAAAGAACCCCCTTAATGTTTTATATAATGTTTTGCATGAATGAAACCTGCATGTTTGTTCACACCTTGAGCCGGTCCCCATATACTATACATGCTTTTACCAAGCTGCAGGAAAAAGGGCCTTGCGCTAGCGGCAGGGGCCATTTTCCCCGCTTACCAGGGCCCTTTTTACTGCAGCAGGTCAAAAGGCCCCAGACACACTACAGTCATGCGGTAAGAAAACTCATACCACATGGCCATGCGGTGGGGAGCTCGTACCGCCATCCATTGAGGTGGCGATAAGGGCTCCTACGCTAACCCAACAGTAACTGGACAGAATGTCGCCAGGTTACCACCACGCAATCCATTTCCAGTGGTTTGCTTTTTCCCCAGAAATGGCATGCGCTTGGGGCAGGACTACCACCGGCGGCCATGTTGGGCTGGCGGTAGTTCCAGAAGAGCGAGCAGTAAGCCCTGTAAAAGAACCCCTGAAATTTTAGTGTTATATATGTTTGTAATTCATAATTCATAATTTTATGTATTTGTAGTTATGTTAAACAATTATGATTTTTAAAAACTTTTTTATGGTTTAATAGTTTCTATACTATGTTATAGTTTTGACCCCTGATGCAGCTTCTAGCCAGGAGAAACGTGGTGACATCAGGCACTTTTAAATAAAGTTCTTGTGCTATTAAATGAATTCTATCCTTGTGATCTGCATTTATTTTGCACCTTTGCCACCTTTGTGGATTTAAGCAGCCTCTCCTGAATTCTAACTTGAGGGTTAGCCAGACAAATTTGGGGGGCGGGGGGTTATATTTTGTTTAAGCAAATAGATATTCCCAGGGCATCACTATAATTTATTTGGTCAGTTTTGATATTTAGTGCTGACCAGAAAAAGTGAGGCGGATAAGTCTGATATGGGAAAATACCATCCTAAAGTTATCTGGGTAGGTCTGGGCCTCATCAGCAGTGGCGTAGCCACAGGTGGGCCTGGGTGGGCCAGGGCCCATCCAAATAGGGCTCAAGCCCACCTAACAGTAACACACTTTTAGCAGTAGCTGGTGGGGATTCCAAGCACCACCAGCTGAAGTCTTTCCCCTGATGGTAACAAAAATGCTACTCTCCACGATAACGGCACCTGCGCATTCTCAGTTTTCAGCACATGCCTGCTGCAGAGTGCTAAGGTGGAAAGAAGCGTTTTCCCGCCAGCCGAGATATTTGTTTGGTGGTGGTGGTGAGGGGAGAACACTTGGTGCCCACCCACTTCTTGTCTAGGCCCACCCAAAATCTGTTGTCTGGCTACGCCCCTGCTCACCAGCTACATTTTTGCAGATGATGTTCAAGTTAGCTATTACACAGATACTTTGAATCCTGACTATTGTAATTCTTTATATTATGGTCTAAATTAGTCTACCATTCATAAACTATAACTAGTATGGAATACTGCTATTCAATTATATATAGGTACAGATCATATCATTCCTGCCTTGAAGACAGTGCATTGACCGGTTTTCATTTAGAATTTTTTATAAGATAATATTCCTGATACAGAAAGCATTTTTATAGGAGATACCTCGAATCAAGCTGATCTTTTTATTCTATGACATTCCAACTATCCCACCCATACTCAATATGTTAATCAGTTATCCCTTCCCCCCCAATCCAAAATATTGACTAAATATGACAAGATGTTCACTATTCACCACAAGAATCCTTTCCATAAAAGGCTTAAAACAATTACCTAAAACCAAAACTTTGTCTTTTCATTTAATTTTAACCTAACAGCAGTAGCCATTTTGCAAACATGGCAGTGCCGGACAGAGCAGCACTGCAGATAGAAAAGAGTGGGGTTCTTTCCTTCCCACAAAGAGGGCAGGAACTACACAACAGGGGAGCTTTCCCATAGGAACAACTAGCCTCAATCTGGGATTAGCAGGCCAGGAAAATAGTGTAGGCACCAGGCTGGAGCTGCCAGCAGGGGATGAAGAGCAGGAACTGTAACTGGATAATCTCCCTTTCCCCAGAATATGCAGATGGGTCTATAGAAGATGAGGAGCCCCAGCTCTGGTCCTATTGAATATGGGTTGCAGGACTACAGAGAAGGTTCAAATTTCCACAAATATGAAGGATTGTAGGAGTGAGTTCACTATTCTGGAAATGACAAGCAGTACATACAATGGTCTCTCCTGAACCCTGAGGAAGGGTGAATGGAGTTCAACACACAAATGGAGATGAAGCCAACTGAGGAGAGACATGAGGTGCAAAGCTGGAGAAAAGCCACCAGATGTGGACCCTTGTGATGCAGTTGAAGATAGACATGAGATTTAAAGCTGAGGAAAAGCCACAAGAAAGGGGACACATGACTCTGAGTCCAGTGGAGAATATGGTGTACAGATCCATTCCCTGCCCCCCCCCCCCCATCCCTGCAGGTGGTCACAACTGGTTGTGTTCAATTGAAAATGAGACATATGTACATAGGCTGGAAACAGTTTGTATAAGTATCACAGTCTACTGCTGTTCCTTGTGTTCCTGCTGACCAGTGCCTATGGTCTATCCTGTCCTGCATCCAGGTCCTGCAAAATGCAATAAGTCCTTCATTAGCAAATACATAGGACAGAGCATGTCTAAGGTCTTCTTCCTAGAAAGGGAAGGGTTGGATGAGAGGTCTGTGCTTACCTCCAGGCTATGGCAAAAGCTGAGTCCATCTTGCTCCAGGCTTCCTAGGTGCAACTGGCTAACACTGGGGGGTGAGAATGGAGAGCAAAAGAGTCAGGTATGGAAAGCTCAGAACAGATGAACAGACACCTCCCACTTTAGAACCATTATAGTAAGGGGGAAATTACAAAAATAATTATGCTTCTCAGAAATTCAATCTCCTCAACATGTCTACACATATAGGTTATAATTACATTGCAACAACTATCTTGCAAACAATTTACCAGAGACATTTTCAGGTGTGGGCTATAATTGGAAAAAAAAAAGTCAATCTCCCAAATGTTTTATTTGACACCATCCAATACATTTTTAGGTGTGCACCATAATCAAAAAAAAAAAAATCCATCTCCCAATTGTCTAGTTGACACCACCAAATATGTTGGTGGCAGCCTATGTAAACGTCCATCTTGGTATTTTTAATCTCCCCCTGCTTGTTTCACTATCCAGCTTATTTTCGAAGGAGAAGGGCGGCCATCTTCCAACACAAATCGGGAGGTGGGCGCCCTTCTCCTAATGGCGGCCAAATCGGCATAATCAAAAGCCGATTTTGGCCGGCCTCAACTGCTTTCCGTCGTAGGGCCGGCCAAAGTTCAAGGGGGCGTGCCGGCAGTGTACCGAAGGCGAGATGGGGGTGTGGTTAAGAGATGGCAGATAATGGAAAAAAGAAGGCCAGCCCTGACGAGCATTTGGCTGACTTTACTTGGTCCCTTTTTGTTCATGACCAAGCCTCGAAAGGTGCCCAAACTAACCAGATGACCACCGGAAAGAATCGGGGATCACCTCCCCTTACTCCCTCAGTGGTCACCAACCCCCTCCCATCCAAAAAAAAAATTAAAAAACATTTTTTGCCAGCCTCAAATGTCATACCCAGCTCCATCACAGCACTATGCAGGTCCCTGGAGCAGTTTTTAGTGGGTACTGCAGTGCATTTCAGGCAGGCGGACCCAGGCCCATCCCCCCTACCTGTTACACTTGTGGTGGTAAATGGGAGCCCTCCAAAACCCTCCCGAAACCCACTGTACCCACATCTAGGTGTCCCCGTTACCCTTTAAGGGCTATGGTAGTGTTGTACAGTTGTGGGATTTGGGGGGGTTTGGGGGGCTCAGCATACAAGGTAAGGGAGCTATGCACCTGGAATCAATTTGTGAAGTCCACTGCAGTGCCCCCAGGGTACCCGGTTGGTGTCCTGGCATGTGAGGGGGACCAGTGCACTACAAATGCTGGCTCCCAGAACCAAATGGCTTGGATTTGGCTGCTTTTGAGATGGTTGCCATTAGTTTCCATTATCGGCGAAAACCAATGGTGGCCATCTCTAAGGGCGGCAATCTCTAAGGCCGGCCCAAATGTTGAAATTTGGCCAACCCCGACCGTATTATTGAAACGAAAGATGGCCGACCATCTTGTTTCGATAATATGGTCAGGTACGCCGCTTTACAGGGCCGTCATTAGAGATGGGCGCCCTTATAGATGGGTGTCCCCATTCAGAGACGCGAACAAAATGGGCAATGTGATAATAATGGGTGACTTCAATTATCCAAATATAGACTGGGTAAATGTAACATCGGGACACGCTACAGAGATACAATTCCTTGATGAAATCAAGGACAGCTTTATGGAGCAACTGGTGCAGGAGCCGACGAGAGAAGGAAAAATTCTAGACTTGGTCCTTAGTGGAGCGCATGATCTGGTGAGGGACGTTATGGTACTGGGGCCGCTTGATAACAGTGACCATAATATGATCAGTTTTGACATCGACCTTGAAGTAACTGTACACAGAAAGTCAAATACGTTAGCGTTTAACTTTAAAAAAGGAGACTATGATAAAATGAGAAGAACGGTAAAAAAAAAACTTAGGGGGGCAACTGAGAGAGTAAAAACTGTACAACAGGCGTGGACGCTGTTCAAAAATACCATCCTGGAGGCCCAGGCCATACATATTCCGCAAATTAGAAAAGAAAGACGGAAGTCCAAAAGACACCCGGCCTGGTTGAAAAGTGAGGTGAAGGAAGCTATTAGGGCTAAAAGAAACGCCTTCAGAAAATGGAAGAAGGAACCGTCTGAAAATAACAAGAAACAGCATAAGGAGTGTCAAAGCAAATGCAAGGCACAGATTAAGAAGGCCAAGAGGGAGTATGAAAAAAAGATAGCATTAGAGGCAAAAAAACATAGTAAAATTTTTTTTCGGTATATTAAAAGCAGGAAGCCGGCAAAAGAATCGGTTGGGCCGCTGGATGACCGAGGGGTAGAAGGGGCGATCAAGGAAGACAAAGACGTAGCGGAGAGACTGAATGAATTCTTTGCTTCGGTCTTCACCGAGGAAGATTTGGGTGGGTTACCGGTGTCGGAAATGGTATTTCAAGCGGACGAGTCGGAGAAACTTACTGACTTCACGGTAAACCTGGAGGACGTAATGGGGCAGTTCGGCAAACTGAAGAGTAGCAAATCTCCTGGACCGGATGGTATTCATCCTAGAGTACTGATAGAACTGAAAAACGAGCTTGCGGAGCTACTGCTAGTGATATGCAACTTATCCTTAAAATCGAGCGTGGTACCGGAAGATTGGAGGGTGGCCAATGTAACGCCCATTTTTAAAAAAGGCTCCAGGGGAGATCCGGGAAATTATAGACCGGTGAGTTTGACGTCGGTGCCTGGGAAAATGGTAGAGGCTATTATTAAAAACAAAATTACAGAGCACATCCAAGGACATGGATTACTGAGACCAAGTCAGCATGGCTTTTGTGTGGGGAAATCTTGCCTGACCAATTTACTTCAATTCTTTGAAGGAGTGAACAAACATGTGGACAAAGGGGAGTCGGTTGATATTGTGTATCTGGATTTTCAAAAGGCGTTTGACAAGGTACCTCATGAAAGGCTACAGAGGAAATTGGAGGGTCATGGGATAGGAGGAAATGTCCTATTGTGGATTAAAAACTGGTTGAAGGATAGGAAACAGAGAGTGGGGTTAAATGGGCAGTATTCACAATGGAGAAAGGTAGTTAGTGGGGTTCCTCAGGGGTCCGTGCTAGGACCGCTGCTTTTTAATATATTTATAAATGATTTAGAGATGGGAGTAACTAGCGAGGTAATTAAATTTGCTGATGACACAAAGTTATTCAAAGTCGTTAAATCACGACAGGATTGTGAAAAATTACAAGAGGACCTTACGAGACTGGGAGACTGGGCGGCTAAATGGCAGATGATGTTTAATGTGAGCAAGTGCAAGGTGATGCATGTGGGAAAAAAGAACCCAAATTATAGCTACGTCATGCAAGGTTCCACGTTAGGAGTTACGGACCAAGAAAGGGATCTGGGTGTCGTCGTCGATAACACACTGAAACCTTCTGCTCAGTGTGCTGCTGCGGCTAAGAAAGCGAATAGAATGTTGGGTATTATTAGGAAAGGTATGGAAAACAGGTGTGAGGATGTTATAATGCCGTTGTATCGCTCCATGGTGCGACCGCACCTTGAGTATTGTGTTCAATTCTGGTCGCCACATCTCAAGAAAGATATAGTAGAATTGGAAAAGGTGCAGCGAAGGGCGACTAAAATGATAGCGGGGATGGGACGACTTCCCTATGAAGAAAGACTAAGGAGGCTAGCGCTATACAGCTTGGAGAAGAGACGGCTGAGGGGAGACATGATAGAGGCATATAAAATAATGAGTGGAGTGGAACAGGTGGATGTGAAGCTTCTGTTCACGCTTTCCAAAAATACTAGGACTAGGGGGCATGCGATGAAACTACAGTGTAGTAAATTTAAAACAAATCGGAGAAAATTTTTCTTCACCCAACGTGTAATTAAACTCTGGAATTCGTTGCCGGAGAAAGTGGTGAAGGCGGTTAGCTTAGCAGAGTTTAAAAAGGGGTTGGACGGTTTCCTAAAGGACAAGTCCATAAACCGCTACTAAACGGACTTGGAAAAATCCAAAATTCCAGGAATAACATGTATAGAATGTTTGTACGTTTGGGAAGCTTGCCAGGTGCCCTTGGCCTGGATTGGCCGCTGTTGTGGACAGGATGCTGGGCTCGATGGACCCTTGGTCTTTTCCCAGTATGGCATTACTTATGTACTTATTACTCCCAACTGTACACCACTACCATAGCCCTTACGGGTGAAGGGGGCAAGTGTAAGTGTATCTATGGCACCAAAAAATCTGTCTCTAGGCTGAAAAGGAAATTTTACAGATGCTGAGATACAGTTGCTGGTGAGTGAGATCTCAGAAAGGAATGCCAACCTGTTTGCAAGCAGGGGCCAGAAGCTCTCTGCTTTCACCAAAGGGAAAGAGTGGAGGGGGGCATATGTATAAAGATAAATGAGGTCCACCATAACAACAGGGAGGTGGAGGACTGTAAGCGTGATGTGAGGTGCTATCCCTTTTTTTCTTCCTGCATCATCCAAGCTTTAGTAAACCTTTTGGTTCAGAATTGCAGCTTCTACCTGGACTGATGTTTTGGATGAGATGAGAATGCAGAGTGAGAGAATTTATTGTGATTTCATATTCCCAGCTCCTGCTGGTCCCAAGCCTGAGGCCACACAAACTGTCCCAAAATTATTGTTTTTGAAAATCTTTTTATTAACAAGTGAAACACAACAGATCACCAAAGAAAAATCCAACAATGCATGTATATCAGAAAGTACAATGGAGTAGCAAAAAAGAACCCCCCAAATTCCCAGTCACTACCTCCTTCCACACTGGGCACCTGGGAAGTACCCCACCTGTTGCTTTTTATTTTTAAGAAAGAAAGAAAGAAAGAAAGAAAGAAAGAAAGAAAGAAAGAAAGAAAGAAAGAAAGAAATGCCCTCAAACCATCCCCTCTTTCCTTCCACCCCCTTCCCTACCCATCCCATGTCCAACAATTAAGGAACAACAACTTTAGACAGCATAAACATTCATACCTGGCAATGCCGCCAGAGACTACAGTATGCCTGTGTGTACCATTGGGTAGAGTTACAGACCCGCCTGACCTCCTACTCCACCATCTGTGCCATATTAATATACTGCTGTCCAAACGGAGGGGAAGTCCTTCCCACCCAATGCCTTTAAATAATTTTCTTAGCCAGTACCAAAGCCAGGAGGAGGAACTTGCATTGGTAATCAAAGAACCCTTGGTATGGGTCTCTAGGATTCTGATGAGTGTGACAAATGTATGGGAGGCAAAGGCACTATAGTACATTGTTTTAGAATGTCCAAAAATGATTAAACATAACCTTCCTGATGCTCATCGGGGAAAATGGAGTTACATCAATATGTACACTTTTTCTTTAACTGGCTTGTTTTTGCATGATATATTACTGTATCACAAGCATATTTCCTCCAGCAAGTTGTGATAACAGTTAATAGAATATCTGCACTTTTAATGTAAGTGGAAAGATATTGCACTCAGAACGTTGAGGTTAAATGAAATGGGTTGGTGGTTGGGCTCTTTTTTCTTGACTTTGTTTGCTATGTCTCCGTGCTTAGGTGTCAGAAAGGTAGTGTGTGGGAGGACATAGAAACATTGTTTTTGGTGGAAAGAACAAATCAACAGACCAAACAGAAAGAGAACTTACATTTCAGATTAGGATGCTGTAATTCACTTATATTTAAGTTTGCTCTTGTTTTTGAGTCTTCAGAGCTAATGTTTCATGGCTTTGCTCACAATGACTGTTGGTGACAGAAAACAAATAATCAACTCCCTATATAAGGTTTAGATAGACAGACACACACACACAAATTATTTTGAAATTGCTACACCACTGCTTAGTTGATATACCAATGCCTAATACTATGTGCCTCCATTTACACCAATGAATATGTGGCATAAATTCCTGCATATAGATTTATTTTATTTACATTTGTACCCTGTGCTTTTCCCCACTCATGGCAGGCTCAATGCAGCTTACATATACAGGTACTTATTTTGTACCTGGGGCAATGGAGGGTTAAGTGACTTGCCCAGAGTCACAAGGAGCTGTGCCTGAAGTGGGAATCAAACTCAGTTTCTCAGAACCAAAGTCCACCACCCTAACCACTAGGCCACTCCTCCACTCTACATGTGCATGCACTGCGCCATATTCTGTAACTATGTGCAATTCATTACAGAATACGCTTAGCGAGTTGTGTAGGTAAATTCTAATTATTGCCAATTAGTGCTCATTATTGCTTATTAAGTGCTGTTATCATCGGTGCTTAAATTGTTAAACCAATTGAGTCGCACGCTTTGTTATAGAATATGCCCGGATTTTGGCACAGATCTCTAGGCACGCTATATAGAATTCACCAGCATATGAGTTCAATAAGAAGACTTCTAAAAATTAAAAAAAATGATTGTGTGTGTAGTTTTCTGCTAGCCGGCACACTACAAGGGATCATTTACACTCATAAGTATCCATTCACACACAGAAAAGATTAGAATACTACCGTTTGCACATATTTCTGCTGCTTGATACTAGAATTGCTATTACTACTACTTATCATTTCTATAGTGCTACAAGGCATACGCAGTGCTGTACACCATACACAAAAAAGACAGTCCCTGCTCAAGGAGCTTACAATCTATATTGCCATAATGCAGCTCAGTAAGTAAACCCCTTAAAATGAGCTCAGATTTGGAAAGAATAGTAATCAAATGTAAAATCCACAGGAAGGAAGGAAGTTGTAAAACAGTAACCGTACACTTACGAACCTGATATATAGGAAGTGAGGCTGCATATGAGAAAGAAACATTACAAAGTAACCACACAAAAGAAACATTACAATATAACCAAGAAAGAAAAATGTAAACAAACTTACAAGTTGTAGATTGCTCAGGGAACACAGACAAAAACATGAACCTTTTTCATATAATGAAACATAGGAGAGAGGGGGATATGATTGAGGTGTTTAAATACCTCAGTGGCATTAATATACAGGAGGCGAGCCTTTTTCAAATGAAAGAAAACTCAGGTATGAGGGGGCATACAATGAAGTTAAAGAGGAAATAGGCTTAGGAGGAATCTAAGAAAACACTCTTTCATGGAGAACGTGGTGGATGCATGGAATTGCCTCCCTGTGGGGGTTGTGGAGACGAGGACTGTGTCAGAATTTAAGGAAGTGTGGGACAGGCATGTGAGATCCCTTTGGAAAGGAAGAGATAGTGGTTACTGAGGATAGGAGACTGGATGGGCCTTATCTTCAGTCATATTTTTATGCTTCTATACTGTACCAAGCCTGACATTGAACAAATGTAGTACTATCTTAAGTTGAACACCAACACAGGCACTTAACTTAATACTTTTCAGTGTCCCATCTGTATAAGTATTCAGCAGGCCTAGACTGGCATCACCTCTGCCCCTTCCCTAATACGGCTCCTTATTATACAAGTAAGATCTGGCCACTGAGAGCTGAAATGGGGCATAGTTATCAACGTGAGCTGCCATTAAGACATGTTATTTTACCACTAACTTGTAAGATTATAGCACAAGTCCCAAACAAATGCAATAAACAATACAAAAATAGTTTAAATAAAGCCAAATAAAATGTATGGGATTGATATTTAGCGGGTGGTGGTCAGAAGTTTGCTGAGCACCGCTGGCTTTATTCACGGATATTCAACGTAGGGCCATGTGCAAGTACTGGCAGTGAATATCTGGACATACACGGCAGACTAAAACATAGCCAGATAAGTGTGATTTTCAGTGTTTTACTGGCTTAGTGAATGCCATAAAGGTAGGACTATTTGTTTATTTGGATTTGCTCATGCCTTTTTCTGTAGTAACTCAAGATGAGTTACATTCAGGTACACTGGGTATTTCCCTATTGTGCTCACAATTTAATTTTGTACCAGAGGCAATGGAGGTTTGACTTGCCCAGGATTACACAGAGCGGCAGTGAGATTTGAACTAGACACTTCTGGATATCAAGGTTAATGCTCTAACCACTAGGCTGCTCCTTCACTCCCCTATGTTTTATGAGGTCATATTTATGTGTTTAACTTAGCCAGTTAAGAGCTGAATATTGGCACTTAACCAGCTATGTACCACCTGTACTAGGACTGTTGCCAGACTCCTGATGCAGGCACGTTACATGCTGAAACACGGTGCCGTGTCAAGTCTCAAGCACTGATATGAACTTTGTGCACTGACATTACACTCATTATATACCATTGATAAGTCTCAAAACACTAATATGAGACTTATGTATTGACCTTACACTTATTGTATATTACTTTTTTTAGCATATTCATTTTACTGTGTATTGATTTTTATAAATTGAATTGTTGAGCATTAATTTGATGTCATTTTTAAACATACCATAAAAATAATAATAATAATAAACTTTTCATTCTATTGTTCTTGGATTTTGTTCAGCCCTCCTTTGTTCTCACCTTTGTTGAATACCTCTATTTGTCTCGTGGGACTTTGTTGTTCTGTTACTTTTTGGTTTCTAAAAGTCCATAAGCCATTATTAAGAAGGACTTGGGAAAATCCACTGCATGTTCTAGAATAAGCAGCATAAAATGTATTTTACTGTTCTGGGATCTTGCCAGGTACTTGTGACCTGGATTGGACACTGTTGGAAACAGGATAGTGAGCTTGATGGATCTTCAGTCTATCCTAGTATGGCAATGCTTATGTTCTTAAATCTCTATGTTGTTTGGATATCCACAGGCAAATAGTGGATTTTTTAAATTCATATTTATACGTGCATGCAATATATATATATATATATATACATGCACATTCCACTGTTTACATGTGGGATATATGTCTAAAAGAATGACTTAAATTTGTATTTGAGGCAATGAAGGGTTAAGTGGCTTGTCTAAGATCCAAAAGAGTAGCAATGGAATGCGAAAACTGGTTTCCTTGGTTTTCAATCTAGTGCTCTAACCATTAGGATACACTTCTAATGCTGAATCCTAAATCCAATTTATACATGGCAGTTGACATGTTTGGGTTTGTCTTAGAGACACTACACTTTAGAAAAATAATCAAGAGGCCAATAAAATGTATGTCTTTATGTTGAAGAGTGAAATAATGCTTGGTCAATACTTTTCCATGGGAAACTAGTGCCCCACCAACAAGGAATTCACCTGCAAAAAGTGAAAAACACAAAGAAGTATTGTTTTCTTGTATTCCTTAAAAGTAGAGATGTTCTTTTCTCACTTAGCATGCCACACACAGCCTTTGATTCATAGTCCTGTAGATGCCCAAATCATTATATTTTTGGCAATCTTAATTGGATTTGACATCTAATGTTCTTATCCAATAAATCTCAGAGCTGAAGAATGTTCACAGGCTAGATGGCTTAATACAATTAAACATTATTGTGCTGTAACAGAGCCTTCGTAACTAGACACCTGTGCTTATGTGGCTTTTGTGTGTGTTAGGAAATGCATTTAGACCTTGGTGGTCTCTGTTTAATTTCTAATGCTGTCCAGGCCATGAATCATAGCTTAGTAAGTCTTTTACAGTACACTGGAAAAAACAAAGTAATCTATTGGCAGCATTAAAAATGTACAGATTGATTTTCAGCATTGGAAGTGGCTGCTTCCCGGGTAAAAACTGCTAACCAGGGTCATATCCAGATATCCAGCAACACTATCCAGATAGTACCTTTCAGACTGACCTGGAGAGATCTACAACATAATCAGGTAGAGTTTCTAGTTACCTGGTTAGCAGTGATATTCATACCTAACTTTATCCAATTAGTTATCAGGGTAAGCTTTTGAATATTGCAGATACCCAAGATACTTGATGGTGGCCAGGTTATACCTGAATATTCAGTGCTGGCTGAAATCTGGGGAAATCTTCAACAGCTGATGTTTAAATCAATTGATGACTGCCAAGGATGAAGATGGGAAGGATGCATGATTTGTTTTTCATTTTTGCACAACCATCCTAAAATTTTTGATATGCTGTTTCATGAAAGGAGCAGTTATCAAATTGCCTACCTAAAGGGCAAAATCTAAGTTTAGTTTTTCCATCAATTTTCTTTTCTATGGCAATTTTCAAAATATAGATTTACCAAAACAAATCAAGAAAAGAGAACACAGTAACAATGTGATTCTGAATAGAAGAAATAGGATACAAAATAAAAAATATATATAAACAGCTCTCTGTAATCCAAAGAGTCATACTAAGAGAATAACTACAAAATGTATAAAAAGAAAAAGAAGATACAGGAGTGGGAAATGAAGGGCAGCTAGTCCAATGTCTGGTTCAACCAATCAAATTTATTCTTTAAAATTCAAATACTCAACACGCAATCTCAAGGCACGTCTCACTACTCTGCAATATGACAGCAGTTAAGTGCTATTGGTTGAGCACCGCGACAGTGCATCTCTCACTTGTAAACAGTCTTTTTAAAGACTTATACATTGCTTCCAGTCAGCAATCAGCAACATCTCATTCTTTTTATTTCTAAACCAGCAGACTCCTGAAGCAGGCATCGTGTATACCGAAACACGGTTGCCGTGTTGAGTCTTTATTTGAATTTTAAAGAATAAATTTGATTCATTGAACCAGATGTTGGACTAGCTGCCCTTCTTTTCCCACACCTGTATCTTCTGTTGGCTTCAATGTGGGACTTTTGTGTTCAGTTACCTTTTGGTTCCTGTAAAAAGAAAAATAAGCATAGTACGTATTCATCCTATTTATGGTAGGCCTTTCTACCTAAGACTGGGGTAATTTATTCCAGGAATGTATTGGATCTACAAGGATTAAGTGCTCTCTTGGTAGTCAATAAGGCACTTTATTTATTATTTATTTATTTATTTGTTACATTTGTATCCCACATTTTCCCACCTATTTGTAGACTCAATGTGGCTTACATAGTACCAGAGAGGTGTTTGCAGACTCCGGTGTGAACAAATACAAAGTGATGTTGTGGTAAGATAAAGTTCATGTTGCACAGAAGAGTTGTGTTATGTCCATTACGTACTTTAGTTTTGTTGTGATGCAGAGATCAAGCATTTATGTTGGATTGGTAGGGTATGCCTTTTTAAACAGGTTAGTTTTTAGTGTTTTCCGGAAGTTTACGTGATCGTACATAGTTTTCAAGGCTTTCAGTAATGCGTTCTACAGTTGTGTGCTTATGTAGGAAAAACTAGATGTGTAGGTTGATTTGTATTTGAGTCCTTTGCAACTTGGGTAATGCAGATTTAGGTACGTTTGTGTTGATTCGGATGTGTTTCTAGTTGGTAGGTCGATCAAGTCTGTCATGTATCCTGGGGCTTCACTGTAGATGATTTTGTGAACCAGAGTCAGATTTTGAAAGCAATGCGTTCTTTGATTGGGAGCCAGTATAGTTTTTCGCGGAGGGGGTTTGCGCTTTCAAATCGTGTTTTTCCGAAGATAAGCCTAGCTGTCGTGTTTTGAGCGGTCTGAAGTTTCTTTAAGGTTTGTTCTTTACATCCCGCATAAATTCCATTGCAGTAGTCTACATGGCTTAGTACCATTGATTGTACCAGGTTGCGAAATGTTTCCCTTGGGAAGAATTGCTTCACACGTTTGAGCTTCCACATTGAGTGGAACATTTTCTTTGCTGAGGATTTTCAGGCTATCTGAGATAGGGAGGGTGTAATCTGGGGTGTTGATGATTGTGGGGTTGTCCGTGTTGTGCTGGGATGAGAGGATGAGACAGTGTGTTTTTTTCTTGTTGCATTTTAGTTGAAATGTATTAGCCCAAGAGTCCATGATGTTTAAGCTGAGCTTGATTTCGTTGGTGATTTCTGTCAGGTTAGATTTGAAAGGGATGTATATTGTGACATCGTCTACATAGATGAAAGGGTTAAAGCCTTGGTTGGATAAGGACTTGGCTAGTGGGGTCATCATTAGGTTGAAGAGGATCGGTGATAGCGATGATCCTTGTGGTACTCCACAGTCTGCTTTCCACAGTGATGATATGTATGAGTTTGATTTTACTTGATATGTTCTTGTGGTTAGGAAACCCTTAATCCAGCTAAGTATGTTTCCTCCAATCCCGAACTTATCTAGTAATCTTATTAATAAATAAATAGGATGTAGGAGGGGCCAGCCCTTAATACGGCCATGACATGTCCCCTTGTGATTTGAATGCACTTCTGATGGTCTCCATACAAAAACATCTAAAAATTGGTTTAGAGAAGCTTGAAGAAAAAAGTGGCACCCAAGGCCACAACATGTAGCCTAACCTGGAGAAAGGCAGACAGCAACAGCAAAGAGGTGATGATCCACAACCAGAAGTATAAATAAATAGAAAAGCAGACCTGAAACAGTGACCAAAAATAGCGCTTCACTGTTTTTGGTCTGTTTTTGTACTTATTTATACTTCTAACCTAGAGAAAAGCTTTCATCCAAACCTGCATGCTCTTGACTATGTCAGGGAACATGGCCATCCTTCACCCACAAAAAAAAAACATCTTTAAATGTAAAATAAGTTTTAAATAGAACAGACTTTGTGGACTCTGCACACAATCAAGAACTTGGCTCTATAAGGGGGTTATCAGCTGATGAGTTCAAAAAAGCAGAGAGATCTAAACTGTAGGCTGAAACCAAAGAGTCCATTGCTCCTTCCATTTCACTTTCGATCTTCTTTCCTTTTGGGGGATAACGCAGCTTGGAAAGAACTACGTCCTTGGGTTTCCTAAATTTTAAAGTGTCTCTCAAATACATAAACCACAATTCTTTTGGCACCAAAAATCTCATTTTGACAATAATTAACAGTCTGAGATTCCGGATTTTATTCAAATTCTCAAGGCCCTCTGATTTAAAATATAAATCCAAACTATACTAAGAGGGGCATTTTTGATATGACGTCTATATCTGTATGGGAAAGAAGTTCGTTTTCAAAAAAGAAAAACATCTATCTTTTGTTTTCAAAAATACTGTTTCTAACAAGATTTTGTGCTTTGGATGTTTGTTTTTTGGTCCATTAAAAAAAAAAAAAGTGTCCAAGTGAAAAACGTAGAAAATCAAGCCATTAGGATGTAGGAGGGGCCAGCCCTTAATATGCCCATGACATGTCCCCTTGTGATTTGAATGCACTTCTGATGGACTTCATACAAAAGCATCTAAAAATTGGTTTTGAAAATACAAATTTGGATATTTTTGTGAGAAAAATGTCCAAATGCAGATTTATGCCACTTTTTGGACATGAGCTCCTTAATATAGGTATTCCCCATCTTCTGTACCAGTGTTTCCCCAAGTCCGGTCCTGGATTACCCCTTGCTAGTCAGGTTTTCAGGATATCCACAAAGAATATGCATGAAAGAGATTTGCATATAATGGAGTCACTGTATGCAAATCAATCTCATGAATATTCATTGTGGATATATTGAAAACCTGACTGACAAGGGGTACTCCAGGACTGGACTTGGGGAAACACTATTCTGAACTTTTCCAGGGTCATCATCTGTAGAATGCATGGGTTGGGACATGGAAGAGTGACCATTGGACCTCAACGATACTCTGAAGTGTGCTGAAGAGTGCTCCAATTCTCCCTCTTTGGCACCTATTGCAGGCGTGCTATGGATCAAATGAATATCCATCAGTCCACAGAGAATGGTGCAACTACTTAACCTTCTTTTTCCCCATCCCTGCGGTGAGCCATGTAAGCAATACGTTCAAGAGAAGTAGTTCTTGTTTTAAGTAGTTAAAATGACCCCCTACTGAGCAGGATGATCTACTCACACACCCATCTGCTTCATCATTTTGGATCTCTTCCTTCCACCAATTTTTAAAGCAAAACTATGTGAATACTTTACACCCACTCCAAAACACACTCTGGAGACAGAGTTCGAAAAGGCCCAGCCGCGCCACTGTAATGAGCAATGGTTGATGAACGGACAGGACCGGACAGCGGCAGGCTGAGTACCAGGAGGCGCAGACAAAGTGCAGAAGAAGCAGGAAGCGGCCAGCAGTCAGAGATGGCACAGAGTGCCCAAGAGATAGGTTGCACAGTCGAACCAGAGTAGTAGTTTCAACAGAAGGCTGCCATAGCAATTGTCCCATACCACTGTGCATAATGTTCGAGAAGGAAAGTAGCTGCTTCCCTGACAGAGAGCTGGCCAAGTTACCCCACCACTGGTTGCAGGCATCCTGACTAAGGCAACGGTGCAGTTTTGTTTTCCCAGACACAGAAAATAGGCCAGGAGTACTGGGTTTTCTGAACAGTAGTGGAGCAGGCCCTGTCAAAGCCTCTGGCACCGGACCGGATTGCTCACGCGCTGCTTTCCCCTTCACCAACGGGCTCTGCGCTCCTCCTTCACAGGTGCAGGCGGCTGCACTCCCCGGTACCTGCATATCCTCATCGCTGTCCGGGACTGCCCTAAGGCAGGGAATGACGAGCGGGAAAAGAACCGGCTGCCGGCACAGGCAAACAGTGCGGAGCATATCTCACGGGCGCCGGAGAGAGGAGTGGAGAAGGCTCGGTGAGCTGACGGGCATCCGATAAACCTGCCAAAATAAAAACAAAAACACGCTGTCCCAGGGGCAGAAGCGAGCGAAGGCAACGGCGGATGGATGATGGTGCAACGCCCTCCAGACTTCTCATTGGCCAGTCCAGCTGGCACAGTGCGGGACAGACCACGGTTGGTCCATAGAAACGGCGGTAACGAGTTGATCTGATTAGCCAGACAACTTCCCACCAGGTTCCCCACAGCACCCCAGACCAAGACAAGCACGAGTCCAGTGATGACTAGCCGAACCAGGGCAAATTCCAGCGGGATACCGGAGGGCCCCCGGAGGCAACAACTCCACGACTTGTAACAATAGCACATTTCAGATATCCAATTCACATGGTAAAATGCTTTTCACCTATATAAATGACTAAGAATTTCTTGTATGTCATACTGCAATGTCACAAAAAATTTGTTATGGTCTAATTAGAAAAAATGGGTAAGGATATTTACATGGTGATCATTTATACCAGGCTATTGGCCTGGGGGATCAACAGCTGTGGTTCTGTGGACTTCTGTATTGTTCTTATTTGGCAGCTTGTAGACTGTTGGTTCCTTAAAAGTCAGTGCTGTCACACCTGCCAACAGACAAGACTCTAATTATCTTCTAAGTGAAGCTCACTTGTTTCTTCCTTACAGCATTCTCAAATCCCTTGAGAGGTGATAGGCCTGAGAGACACCATCCCCAAACCCCATCTGACTGCATTATCATAAACCCTGACAGAGAACTTTTCTTACACCTTACATGTATTTCACTTGCAGGTTTCCTGAGAGAAAGATTGCTTTCGCCCTACACAATGCTGTCATTTTATCTGACATATGTCACTCATTCCTCCCTCTAAAATACTGAGAGTTATATAGAAAGTTGCTCCTGAGAGAACATGCACCCATTCTTCCATCAGCAAACAAATGCAGTCTAGATAGGGATCATCAAAAATGCAGGTTTATTGTATATACTGGATTGAGATATGTTGAGAAAACAAAAATGCCCCAAATGAAATATATAATTGTGGTGAAATCTTTGTTTGACAATACATGCATTTATATTTACGCTAAAAATGTGGGACTATTAAACTTGCCTTATTTGGTAGAACAAAAGAACACTGTCCTATGCCGTGCTCATGGAATCTAAATTAGCTCTGCCTTTGGAGTCTGTGGTTTTTCAAGCATCTTTGTGAGGCCTGTGCTCTTTCACTGTAAAACAATAAGCCCTTGAAAACACAGCGCCAGCTTGGCAGTTGACCACCAACAAATAACAACTGACACTAGGACTAATTTGGTAATATGCAGCATTGTAAAGTGACACTAACTGTATCTCTGAGTGCAGTTGACACAAAACATGCAGTGATGGCTATCCTTGCATGGTATTTGCAAAGTGTCAGCTTGAAAGAGTCAGGCTGCTCTTAGGTTAGCTTTCAGAGGCTAGTGAAATGGTCCATGGAATCAGCCGCAATGCAGTACAACCGGGAAAAGGTTCATGCTTAGTATTTTGTACGGTATATATTTATATCATATGTCATCACATTCTACTGACAAAAACAGGAAAATCTAAAGTTAGAGAGTAGTTTTTCCTGCATAAATCAAATAAAATTGAACATGTCAAAAGAAGAGTAAGGATGTTGCAGAAAGTTAAGACCTGAACATTAACCTTTTTTGTAGCTGATCATCTTATGTCTCCTAACTATCATGGGAGGCTGAATAGCTGAAAAAAAGATTTTGGAAAGCATAGCATGACTTCATGTCAGCAACCCCCCCCCCCCCCCTCCAAAAACAACCTTCTGTTTTTAAACATTGAATAAAGTCTCCGGGTTATCCATTTTTACAGCTGAATATGACATTAAGGGGGCTACTCATTAAGATGCATCACTGCTTTATTTACCCGCTACTGTGAGATAAATGATAAAATATCTTGCATTATATTATTGTAACGTCTTAATTTTAGGTACCATGTGATACATAGTAATGGAAAACAAAACATGCAAATGCATGCAAAAACCTCACTACTATGTGTGACAAATGTGAGAGGCCAGGCAAGTCTAGAAAACTGGGACTCCGGAACGAGACACTGGAAAGGCAGATATTTGAGGGAATTATGGAGGGACTACAACTCCCAGTTTCCCTGGGGAAGATCACCTGACTCCTATAGAAAGGATAATCCACACTACAATGCCCAGGATTCCCTGAAGAGGGCACAAGACTCTCTCAGAGAGGGTAAACTGGACTACAAATCCCAGGTTCCCAGAGGAGAGTCATATGACCTCATTGAGCAAGCTAAGGCCAAAGATTACAAGCAGCTGCAGTGGCAAGGGCGACAAATACAGCCCATGAAGTGGATGCCTGAAGAGGGGATTTTAGAGGCTCCAGAGGTGGATGTGGGAGATGAACGAGAGACAGTGGTGTGCTGGAGCGGGCTCTCACGGGCTCGCGAGAGCCGTTTGTTAATTTTTTAAGAATTTTGGGAGCCGGTTGTTAAAGTAGGCCTCCCCATGGCTACTTTAACAACTGACTCCCAAAATGTGGGCTTGGGCCCCCTCCTGAATTCTCGTTTACATTGCTGGCAGTGATGCTGGCCCCACCAGCCAAGTAAATAGACTGCTGCTGCTCCCTGCTCCTTGTTTCTGACTCTGAGCATCAGGCTGAGACTTTTCATGCAAGCGCAAGAAGGTTCCATCATGCTACTCAGAGCCAGAAACAAGCAGCAGAGAATGGTGGCAGTCCATTTATTGGCTGGTGGGGCTCGGCAAAGGTATACCTAGTGTGCCCGCACAAGGGAGGAGAGACTGAGACTACTACTACTACTACTACTATTTAACATTTCTATAGCGCTACAAGGCATACGCAGCGCTGCACAAACATAGAAGAAAGACAGTCCCTGCTCAAAGAGCTTACAATCTAATAGACAAAAAATAAATAAAGTAAGCAAATCAAATCAGTTAATGTGAACGGGAAGGAAGAGAGGAGGGTAGGTGGAGGCGAGTGGTTACAAGTGGTTACGAGTCAAAAGCAATGTTAAAGAGGTGGGCTTTCAGTCTAGATTTAAAGGTGGCCAAGGATGGGGCAAGACGTAGGGGCTCAGGAAGTATGTATTCCCCCCCCCCCCCCCCCTCCACACACACACACACACACACACATTTCAGGACCGGCTATGCCCGGAGAGAGAGCCCGTTGTTAAAATTTTACCAGCACACCCCTGACGAGAGCCTATGGATACTTCTGCCCTAACTCAGGTAAAGAGGGAGTAATTTAGGGGCTTCTTAGCAACATTATGGGTGAGTTTGATGCAATATCTGGAGAGGAAGTTTAATAGAAGGCTTCTGAGCAGGTGCTTTAGAAGTGTAACAGAAACCTAGCTCTGAGCTCCAGTTTTGAACTGTGGGGAGTATGCCAGGAGAGAATTGCTGGTGTGGAAGGGTGGGGGGGTCAGTTTTCCTCAGGACCTTATCTGAGGGGAAGATACTGAATTGGACTCTGATAACTGAACCTTTTAGATTGCCTTGAGGTTGGGGGAGGGGGCACTCTGCCGCATGAACTTTGGGGAATTGATTTTACAAAATGCCCTGCTGAATTGCCTTGAATTTTAGGAGGAGGTGCAGGAGAAGCTGCGGACTTTGCGGCTGCCAGTACAGGAAGATACCTCCTCTGTGTTTAAATTCCTGTTGATAGGATAAGACTGTTAGTGGACAGAGGCTATGAACTGAGCTATTGAAAGCCTATATCCTTGGAAGAGACTATTACCAATAAAACAAAGGAAAGTTTTGCTTTTATATTCTGCTATTGTTTGAGTTACTGAATAATAGGAAGTTCCTTAAAAAACCTGGTGTGGAGTTGTGCTCTGGGATTGGATAACGTGGAACACTGTCAAGCCACAGACAAGGTGACATATGTAAATTGCATAACACAATTTGCGGTGAACAAAGCTGCAGCCTGATGCTACTGGGCCACTTCTAAGATTGGCCAAATATGAGTTAGCCCGACCCATGTGCCTCCCTGGTAAATATATTTCCAGTGAAGGCTGCCATTACATATATCCCTTTATAAGGCAGCTTGACTCCTAGCAGTAGTCCCGTGAGACTATCACTAGGATCAGCAACACTATTTTAAATCCAGTGCAGACAGGGGAAAGGATAACTGGGGATTACTGTTAACCTGAACCAACTAAACCTCAGGGAATTTCACAACATGGATCCAGGCAGCCTACAGGAGAATGGGAGGCAATGTAATGGGAGGGGGGGGGGGGGCGGCCTTGGAGGTGTATGCAGTGGGGTTTTCTGAAGGAGATGTGTCTTCCAAAGGGGAAACTCATGCCTGCCCCTTTTAAAAGTGGCTCAGGATCATTGGATCATGGTTAGTGGCTCAATGCACAGAAAAGCAAAAGAAGAAAAAATATCTTCCACATAAAGCTGCAAGCACAAACCATTGATGAATAAACAACTTGGAACATTACAACTGTATGTTCTTGGAATCTGTTGTCTTTCAATTTGTGGTTTTTGGTGGCTTCTTCACTTTTGGCTTGTGCTTATAGTGGCTCAATGCTCCTGGACGATATGAACAACATACTTTGTGAGGTTGATCATAAGCAGTATTAGTCATATACCAGAGGAGTCAACTTGTGGTACTCACATACTCTAGGTCAGTGACTTCTGTGGTAAATTAAGGTGTTGAAAAAACCCAATTTATACCACACCTTTATACCTATTCCCTAAATGGATCATGTATAACATTCCCACTGCCTTCTTCTAACCCAGCCCCTTATTATTCAGATGATCTGGTCACCTAGGAAATCATCAATGTAGGCTACCATTAAATTAGGCTATTTTACTACAGGATGTGCTATTTTAGCACAGGACCTTATTTAATAACATGGGTCCCTGTGATAAAATAACCCATCGTAATGATAGTGCATGTTGATAGCTTTCTCTTTTAGTGATAACATTTAAATAGTGTGTGTGTGTGTGTGTGTGTGTGTCACGCGTTGCTGTGGCTCAGTCTGGGAAAAGAGGAAGCGCACGTTTCTAATATGTTTAATTTCACAATGCTTGTGGGTATACAATATTTTTTGTTGTTCCATTGTGTGTGCAGAGATAGAGATTGTCTGGTTTGCCGACTGTAGAACATGCAACATATAATTGTCCATGTGAGAAGCAATCCGTGTGTAGATGTAAACGGGTGAATTGTAAAGATTGGCCCTGAGCTTTGTTGATGGTGATTGCAGACGCCAATCGAATTGGGAATTGCAATCTGTTAAATTGAAATGGCATATCTGTTGGAATCATAGGAATGCGAGGAATGAGGACATGTTCACCTTTGAAAGGTCCTGTCAAGATTGTTGCTTGTACGACATTGCTCACTAAACATTTTACTGCAAGCCGTGTGCGGTTGCAAAGCTGTGGCTGGTTGATATTTTGCAACATGATATATAATATCTCGGTAGTCAAGTTATTCATTCATTGCCTGAAATCAGGCCTTTGCTATTTTGTAATGCCTTCTGTTTTTTTTTTTTTTTTTTAATTTGATTATCTATTTCCCAATTTATGCTTATATTTTCCATTTTTATTGGGTCTATTAGGCATTGTTTGTTCTGGGGTCTATGGGGGCAATTCCATAGTCTGATAATTGAGACAGACATGGGGAAACTACTGCTTGCCATGGAATTGGTAGCATGGAATATTGCTACTGTTTGGGTTTCTGCCAAGTACTTGTGACCTGGATTAGCCACTGTTGGAAACAGGATACTGGGCAAGATGGACCATTGGTCTGACCCAGTATGATTATTCTTATGTTCTTATAAGTGGGCACTTCCATTTAGGCACCCTGATGACATGTGGTGGGAGCCTGTTCTGTAATGGCATCTAGGCACCCAGATTCTGTTATAGAATAGTAGAGTAACCCGATATTGGCCCACCTTACATTTATGCATCCACAGTTACATCAGCTATAGACCTGACATAACTGTGGGCACGTAAATGTAGCAGGAACATATGTAACTTACAGTATCCATAAGTTTTACACCTGTGTGGGAGCCCCACCCATGTCCCACCCATCTCCACCTCAGTGGATGTCCTCCTTTGCTTTACATACTATCCCTTGGATTTTATATAGCACGCCTAAAGATCCGCTCTAAAATCAAGGCATATTCTTTTATAACGTTCATAACGTAATTGACTTAATGAGCTAATCAGCACTGATAACACACTTAACAAGCAATAATGAGCAATAATTAGAATTTACACACACAACTTGCTAAGTGCATTCTTTAATGAACTGTGCCTAAATTCTAAAGCTTGCAGTTCGAAAGCAACTTGGGCGTTTCATGAGCATTCCAAAATTTATACATGTAGTTATAGAATAAATCTATGTGCAGGGATTTATGTAACATTTTTGTTGGTGTAAATGGAGGCGTGTAGTCTAAGGCGCTGGGATATCAACTAAGCGAATTCTATATACTGCGCCTAAATCTAGGCACTGCTTATAGAATATGCTTAGGTGGAAATGTTTATCGTGTGGATTTGTTCGGCACATTATATAGAATCCAGCAGTAAGCCACTGTTAGAGTACCACATAAGTCCCCTACTGGCCCTTTCATGGGTAAGTATAGACATAGGTGCATAAGTGCTAGTATTATGTGCACTTAAGCATGCAAAGGATGGAACAATGGGAGTGCCTTGCTTATGTTTAAAAAGTTTTTATTCAGGAAACTAGTTTATAGATTTGCCCTTAACATCAATAAATTTGAATGTTATTTGGATTTTGTTGTTGTTGTTTTTTATGTGGCTTGTATTATGTGTTTTATTTTAGCTCCATGTCTGTTACTGTTTTGATGCAATTTTTATTAGGGCCAAAATTCAAATAAAGTTGTACAATCTTTGACAGCATCACAGTTCCTTGCTGACCTGGCACAATGATCAGGACCACGCTCCTCCCTTCGCTGGATGCTCCAATGTCAGCTGATTTTTGCACTCCCGACACATTGTGTGCCTTGACCCTGCCTGGACCTGACACTGGTTAGCCATCGCTGCATGTTTTGTGTCAATTGCACTTAGAGATACAATTAGTGTCACTCTACCATGGTGCTCACTGCCTGCCTGCTGACCTTGCCAGGACCTGATACTAACCTGCTTGCTGCCTGGCTTGTGATCTAGCCTTGACCTAACACTGATGCCTTATTTTCCTGGTTTTCTTCCCGTTCTTCTGAGTTGTCTCCCAAGTCCTGCTGGCCACTCAAACCTGGGAGTTCAACTTTCGGGGAAAGGTTGTTGGTTCAGATGAAGAGCTGCCTAGGCATGTTGACCAATAACCTCCATTTAAAGGGACGGTACAAAGGCTTACAATTTTTATCTGATCTGGCGCATGATCATATAACTTTGATGTTCATGAATTTTTAGTCATTATACAGATAGTATTGGGCCAAACTACTATCCATACAGTAAGTGGCTGGCTTTGGGGTAAAACGAGGGTGGGTTTCAAATTATCTGGAAAACAGGTACATACAGCTTCTATCCAAACTGGTTGAGCCTGCTGAATCACAGGCCTAAGCAAAATATATTGTGACAGCATGATGATGATGGCCCTCATTTGTTTTTGTTACATTTGTACCCCACGCTTTTTCCCACTCATGGCAGGCTCAATGTGGCAGGCAGTGGAGGGTTAAGTGACTTGCCCAGGGTCACAAGGAGCTGCCTGTGCCGGGAATCAAACTCAGTTCCTCAGGACCAAAGTCCACCACCCTAACCACTAGGCCAGTCCTCTATAAGCCATATTTACATTTGAGACATGCATAAACTGGCACTTAACATTCCCCTTGCATAAACATCTAATTCCCTATTTTACAAAGCCAGGATATGCACATACAAAACCCATGTGCTTGTAAACAGCAAGGGGGCATAGTTTGGGTGTGTTTTGGGTAGAAGAAGGTTGGGCAAGTTCATAGAGCTTTATTCCCCATTTCCGAAGGGGACTAAACATTTATTAGAGGGGGTTTCCCTCTTAATCACCCCAGTGGTTTTTGTCCCCCCAATATGTTAAGTTGGCAAGAGAAACCAGTCACTATGAGAGCATCATGGACAAAGGTAGGCCTGGGAGGACCAATCTAGAAAGCAAGGGGTGGAGGTGGGGAGTGATGCTCCAGGGTTTGGGGAGGTGTTTCCTTCATGGCATGAGCTGGGGGAGGGAAAGAGGAGGCTTTTCAAGGGGCTGAGAGGGGGATTGTGGGCAGTAAAAAGGGGGGAAAAAGTTTTACAGGTCCCAGATGATATTCAGTCAGGGCCCATATAACTGTCTTATGTAGGCCCAGTTGAATATTGGCCGGGACGTGCATAAGCTCTGACGGTTAGCGCCACCAGATTTAGCCCCTGATATTCAGTTCCAGTGGTCAGACATCTAGCTGGCAATGGTCAGCTTTAAAAAAAAAAAAACCACTAACTGCCACCAGCTGAATATCAGGTAGGTAATGTTTTATTAAACAAAGAAATAAAATTCAGCCTTATTTTGAATCCTAAATGTGAACCTGTCAGTTTATGTGGTGTTTGACTCATGTTCATGATGCATACATCATTAGCATCATAGAACAATAAAATCTTAATAAATCATCATTATTAGCACTAGATACAGACCTGATACATTCTGTATCAAGAAAAAAAAATCTCACTGATGAAATGATTATAACACATATCTTTTTGCACTAAAATAATTCTGCTCTGACTGAAATTGAATTATACATGATGATTCTGTATAATGTGTCACGGTAGAGTGTGTGCCCCAGGTGCTCTGAATTATGTACTTTTTCTGTGCACTGTTGTATAATATTCCTGCAGTTTTTATCAGCCCATTTATATGACTCTAATATGTAACGAAATGTATCTTCCTTCAGTATCTTATGTTCCTTTATTCCTTATATCTTATAATACAGTACCACTGTAATGGGGTGCTATCCATCAGTCTTATGAGAAGTATTGCTGTTTCAGCACAAAAACAGTTTTTGGTTATGATAGAATTGCAAACACGGCATCTGTGAGATTTTTTTTTTCCTTCACCTTATTCACTTAAAGTTAATGGCTGTTTAAAAGTGAGTTTTCAGTGTTGCTTTGGACTATACCAGCTTACTAGCTCCCCCTCCTGAAACTTTTAACTTTAATGTAACTCTGTAAAGATTGGAAAATTAAAAAAGGCACAGAAAATATGAGAGAAAAACAAACTTATGCGATATCATATATTAAGCTGATCAAGAGAAAACAAGGGTTCATGTTAATGTTCTGTAATATTATACGTTACATTTACATAGGCAGACAGATGTATTATTGAGATCAAATTGTGTTTCAAAACATGCCTACAGAGTTTAAAGGAGAAGAGGCTCAACAACATCTGAACTGATACTCAAGCTGGAAATTAGCTATTGGCTGCCATCTGAAAGAATGAAAATGGTTTGAGAATTTAGAATAGAACTGTCTAGCTTCCAGATATTGAAATATGGAAGAAGTCCTATTGCGGTGCAGGCGTTTTTGTAAGTGTAGCTAGGACGAGTTAGCCCTTAGGTGGACCAGAAAGTCAGCTAGAGCAGCAGCTTCTAGGGAGAAAGGGTTGCAAAGAGCAGCTGTTGTGAAAGTAAAATTAAAGGCTATGACAGCCACCCTAAATTTAGGAACCATCACCACATACGTCTACCTGCAGAGGGTATCAGGCAAGTTCCTACCCAGACAGTTCCCACCTAGGACAATTCCCCCGCGGGACAATTCCCACTTAAGGGGGACAATTCCCACCAAAGACTTCCCCCCCCCCCCCCCCTCGGTCATTTCCCACCCTCCCTAGTCTTTTTTTTTTTTTAACTGATCGTAACTTCTTTCTTATATCAGGTCCCATGTATCCTGGCAGTGCATACAGATGTACACAGAGGACATACTATAGCAGAATAACTTTTCATGGGTGAAGTAGTAATTTGTTATAAATTAGAAACATAGAAACATGACGGCAGATAAAGGCCATATGACCCATCCAGTCTGCCCATCCTCTGTAACCCCTAATTCTTCCTGTTCCCAAGCGATCCCACATACTTATCCCATGCCTTTTTAAATTCTGGAAGAGTCCTCGACTTCACCACCTCCACCAGGAGGCCATTCCACGCCTCCACCAACCTTTCTGTGAAATAATACTTCCTTAGGTTATTCCTAAGCCTACTCCCTATTCTCATTTTGAGGGACTGAATTAGGTTGAATTCTAGTTTGAGGGTGTGTGGAGGGACATTGCCCCCCCTTACATGAACTGCAGTTTGTATTTATTTATTTAAGGCCCCTTTTACTAAGCCGCGTTAGGCTCTACGTGCACCCAACACGCACTAAACTGAAGTTACTGCCTGACTACCACATGCCTCTTGCAGTAATTTCATTTTTGGAGTGCGTCCGCTACACGCATCTGGAAAATATTTTTTTATTTTTGGATGCGCATAGCGGATGCGTGCCAAGTGACATCTGATGCGCGTAGGTCCTTACCGTGCAGATTCCTTACCGCTAGGTCTATGGCTGGTGGTAAGGTCAGAGACCCAAAATGGATGCGCAGCAATTTTGATTTTGCCGCACATCCATTTTTGGCAAAAATTTTAAAAAGACATTTTTGGTACATGCGCTGAAAAATATTTCTGCGTGTGCCCAAAACCTGCACCTACAGTATCCCAAGCCACTTTTTACTGTGGCTTAGTAAAAGGAGCCCTTACTTACTTATGACATTTAGATCCCGGATTAAACATGAATTATGTTGAAATTTGCCCCCTCCTTCACAAACTGAATGTCTGGAAGGGGAAAGGGATGTGTAAAAGATAATGTTGTGGATGTGCGTGAGGGGTTACTGGCCCCTCAAACGATCTCAAAGAAAAAAAGGAAGGAGATTGCTTACCTAGTGTGTTTTTGTATTTTTTGGTTATGGGCGGGAATTGTCCTCCTTGGTGTGGTTAGATAATCTTCAAAGGGAAATTATAAGTACTTTCTCTGCATCAAGCTCAGTGGAAAAAATTGAAGCAGAAAAAATATTTATATGAAATTGCTGATCTGCTTTTAGTGATCTGTAACTTGTCGTTAAAATTGTCAATAGTAACTGAAGACTGGAGGGCAGTAAATGTAATGCTGATGTTAAAAAAGTGTTCCAGGGGTGATCCAGGAAATTACAGACAGGTAAGCCTGACTTTAGTTCCGGGTAAAAAAAAGTGGAAACTATTCTAAAAAATAAAATTACATAACACAAAGTCAAACGTGGTTTAATGGGACAGAGTCAGCATAGATTCAGCCAAGGGAAGTCTTACCTCGGCAATTTGCTTCAATTCTTTGAACACATGACTAGACATGTGGAAAAACATGAGCCAGTTGATGTAGTATGTTTAGATTTTCAGAAAGCTTTTGACAAAAATCCTCATGACAGACACCTGAGAAAATTAAAAAGTCATGGGATAGGAGGCAATGACCTTTTGTGGATTAGGAATTGGTTATTGGATGGAGTGGCCTAGTGGTTAGGGTGGTAGACTTTGGTTCTGAGGAACTGAGTTCAATTCCCACTTTGGGCACAGCTCCTTGTGATTCTGGGCAAGTCACTTAACCCTCCATTGCCCCAGGTACAAATAAGTACCTGTATATGTAAGCCACATTGAGCCCGCCATGAGTGGGAAAGTGTGGGGTACAAATGTAACTAAAAAAATAAAACAGAGAGTAATGTTAAATGGTCATTTTTCTCAATGGAGGAGGGTGAATAGTGGATTGATGCAGGGATCTGTACTGGGACTGGTGTTATTTAAAATATTTATAAATGACCTGGAATCAGAAGGACAAGTGAGGTGATTAGTCCCTCTGTTTATAAAGCTGCACTAGTGGTTGATGTGTGGCAATACAGACACAGCCCATTCAAAGTGAATGGGCTCTGTCAGCATTAGCACACCAGCAGCCGCTAGCACGGTTTTGTAAACAGGGCAGTAAATTTGGAGATGACACAAAACTTTTTAAAGTTGTTAAACACATGCAGACTGTGAAAAATTGCAGGAAGACCTTAGGAAATTAGAAGACTGAGCATCCAAATGGCAGATTAAATTTAATGTAGACATATGCAAAGTGATACACATTGGGAAGGATAATCTGAATCATAGTTACCTGATTCTATGGCATACTTTAGGCGTCAGCACCCAAGAAAAAAAATCTAGGTGTCATTGTAGACATTACACTGAAATCTTCTGCCAAGTGTGCACTGGTGGCAAAAATATCAAACAGGATGACAGGAAATATTAGGAAAGGACTGGAAAATAAGACCTAGAACACTATAATGCCTCTGCATTGCTCCATAGTGTGACCTCACCTTGACTATTGTGTTTAATTCTGGTTACCATGTCTTAAAAAAGATGTAGTGGAATTAGGAAAGATCAATAAGGACATAAGAATATCCATACTGGGTCAGAATAATGGCCCATCTAGGCCTGTATACTATTTCCAACAGTGGCCAATCCATGTCACAAGTACCTGACAGAATCCCAAATAGTAGCAACATTCTATGCTATCAATCCCAAGGCAAGCAGTGGCTTCCCCATTTCTGTCTCAATAGCATACTATGGACTTTTCCTCCAGGAACTTGTCCAAACAGTTTTAAAACCCAGATTCGCCCACCGCTGTTAACACAGCTTCTGGCAGTGAGTTCCAGAGCTTAACTCTATACTTTGAGTGAATAAATATTTCCTCATTTGTTTTAAAAGTATGTTCTTGTAATTTTATTGAGTGGTCTTTGTTCCTTTTGAAAGTGTAAAAAAAATTGAATCACTTCTACTTGTTCTGCACCACTCAAGATTTTGTAGACCTTAAATCTACAGGAGGGAGGGTTCTTTAAAAGGATAGCATTATCCTGGTGCAGCTGGAAGTAATCCTGTAGCTAGGTACTGTCCACCTGATCAGGACCAGCAACCAAGGGATACAATATCCTCTCTTGCACTGAAGATGTGTCTCCAGGAGCTTCTGACCAGGAGGGAAGGGAATAGGACTACTGTTGTAGTTAGTGATTCTATTATTAGGCATGTAGATAGCTGGGTGACTGGTGGACATGAGGATCGCATGATCACTTGCCTGCCTGGTGCAAAAGTTGTGGACATCATGCCTACCTAAATAGGATTGTAGATAGTGCTGGGGTGGACCCAGCTGCCTTGGTACACGTGGGTACCAATCAGGGACGTAGCTACGGGTGGGCCTGGGTGGGCCCAGGCCCACCCAATATCAGCTCAGGCCCACCCAGTTTAAGCGCAGAAAAGTGCACAGCTGAGCTGAGCAGCCACTGCCTTTCTGCCTTGCAGCAGTGCCGGCCTGCTCAGCCACCTCCCACCTGCTTTTTAGTCTCTCGGGCGGCACGTAGCTGTAGTGAGCGAAGTGATGCTCCATGACGCAAGCCACGCGCTGCTGATAAAATCCGCCATTTCCTGTGGGCTGTCGCGGAAACGAGGAGTTGGGCGCAGTGGACAAACCAACACGTGTCCAGGCAGCACTGGTCGCCGGTTTATCAGTGCGAACGAGAGCTCTCAAATAGCTTCATGTCTACACATCCTGAAGGGACATTTGGTGCAATAATGTATATGAGAGCAGGTGAGTGGCAAAATAAATTCTTATTGCTTTTATTTCTCTTTAACCACTGTGATTGAATTACTTTAGCAACATGTATAAATTGGCATGACAATAGCTATTTGAAGTTGAATCGAGCTAAAATTAAGGAATACATTTAGGAAGTCCATTGAAGTTCTAATAGGCACCAAATGCAATAACGTCAAAAGCAGATCCATAGTTTCAGTGGTTAAGTAAATAGGGTGGTTGCCTTGTTGCATGTTAATGCTCTTGGCTACATAGAAATAAAGGTAGTAGAAAAATTAAAAATACTGCTTTGGTTCTAACTTGCAAGACCAATTGCCATTTTTAGGTTTTGATGTGAAATTTTCCCAAGGAAATTATTAGGTCCCAGAACGCTGGGTAACAGCCTCAGTTTTGAAGACCAGGATGTCCTCCCTTACAAATTGACTTCTTATCACCTTATGAGAAAAATGCTCCCTCTGTTTACTGTGGTATTCTTTAAAAGGTCACAGAAGAAGTAATATCCTCTGACAATTAAAACTCTGATCACCTCTCCCCTTTCTTTCTCTCTCCCTTATCCTCCCCATCTAACCTTGGTGCTGCAATGTGGGCTGCTAGGTTCAGTGTATTATCACTGCAAGTCTCTGCCTCATTTAAACAAATTCCAGAAGCAGTAGTTTCCCTCCTTTCAAATCTGCCCCCTTAAAGTTACAGGAGTTCATGAGCTGGCAGCTATTCCTGTACTGTGGCCTGCAAATCCCTGCACCTTTAAGAGGCTCGGGGGGGTCGTCACTTTTGGGTCGCAAATCCTCTGCTTTCCTGGCTGGCGTAGATACTAAGCCCCACCAGCCAAAGACCTCTCCTGCCTGGGTCATGCCTGCAGCAGCAGTTATTCAATAGGTGCACTTTGTACATGCTTAGTTGAGGTCTAACTGAGCATGTGCACGAAAGTAGGCATTAGTGGTGAAGCGCTCCTGCTGAATAAGTGCTGCTACAGGCACATGTAAGGCAGGAGAGGTCTTTGGCTGGCAGGGCATGGCATCCCTTCCAGCTCAGGCATTTATATTTTGAGGAGCCAAGGGCAGACACCATGGGGGTGGGGATGGGGGAGAGAGAATTACATGCCCACCCACATTGGGCCAAGGCCCACCCAGAATTGGTTGTCTGGCTACGCTACTGGTACCAATGATATAGGAAAATGTGAGAGAGAGGTTCTGGAAGCAAATCCAGAACTTCTAAGGTAGCATTTTCCAAAATGCTCCCCATTCCACGTGCAGGGACAAGTAGAGCTGCGGGGTTTCAATGTGTGGATGAGGTGATGGTACAGGGAGAAGGGCTTTAGATTTGCTAGGAACTGGGCAACATTCTGGGGGAGGGGCAGTCTATTCCAGAATGATGGGCTCCACATTAGCCAGTGTGGAACCAGGCTGCTGGCATCGGTATTTAAAAAGGAGATAGAGCAGCTTTTAAACTAGAACCTGCAGGAAGGCCAAGTCATTCAAAAGTGCATGGATCGGAACAAGATATCTTTCAAAGTAATGCTTTGATGTTTCTCTTGTATATACTATCTGCTACCACATTCGCTTATTTCCGATCTGACGAAGAAGGGCAACCTTCGAAAGCTAATCAAGAAATGTATTAAGTGATGTCCAATAAAAAAGGTATCATCTTATTTTCTTTTCCGTGTTTTATTTTGTTTGATTTCTATTGATAACCTTTAAGAGTGGACTAACACGGCTACCACACCTCTCTACTTAAAGATATTACCAAAACAGGGAAGATAGGTTGCAATAGAGACTATAGTAGACAGGTGTCTTTAAATAAAAAGCAGATAAAAGATTGCAAATTAACACTGTCAACTGCTGAGCAAGATGTAAATAGGAACAACAAGCATAGTTTTAAATGTGTATATGAGAATGCCAGAAGCCTAAGAAATAAGATGGGAGAGTTAGTATATGTTGCATTTAAATGACAAATTAGATATAATATGCATCTATGAGACCTGGTGGAAGGAGAATAACTAGTTGGGTCACTGTCATACCAGGGTACAAATTATATTCTAGTGATGTGGTGGATCGAACTGGTGGAGGTGTAGCATTGTATGTTAAGTAGGGCCTTCAATAAAACAGATTGAAAATTCTGCAGGAAACACAATGCTTCTTGGAATACTTATGGATTGAACTTCCAAGTGTAAAGGGGAAAAGGATAGTGATAGAAGTGAACTACTACTACTACTTAACATTTCTAGAGCGCTACAAGGGTTACGCAGAGCTGTACAAATTAACGAATAAGGACGGTTCCTGCTCAGAAGAGCTTACACTCTAAAAAACTACCATCTATCTGGTCAGGATGTAGAAATGTTATCAGAAATTAGGGAGGCTAACAAACTGAGGAACACAATAATAAAGGGTGAGTTCAATTACCCCCAATATTGACTAGATAAATGTAACATCAAGGCTTGCTAGGGAGGAAAAATTCCTTGACAAAATCAAGGGTTGCTTTAGGGAGCAACTGGTACAGGAGCCAACAAAAGGAGGACAGATTCTAGACCTAGTCCTTAGTGAAGTGCATGATCTGGTGCAGGAGGTAAGGGTGATGGGGTTGCTTGAAAACAGTGATCATAATATGATCAGATTTGATATTGGCTTTAGAGTAAATACACACAGGAAATCCAATATGTTAGCATTTAACATTCAAAAAGGAGACCATGATAAAATGAGAAGAATGGAGAAAACAAACATAGAGCAACAGCTGCGAAGGTCAAAAATTTACATCAGGTATGAAGGCTGTTCAAAAATGCCATCCTGGAAGCCCAGGCTAAATATATTCCATGTATTAAAAAAGGAGGAACGAAGGCCAAAAGATAGCTGGTATGGTTAAAAAGTGAGGTGAAGGAATCTATTAGAACTAAAAGAAAATCTTTCTGAAAATTGAAGAAAGATCCGACTTAATATAATAAGAAACAGAATAAGGAATGGCAAGTCAAATGCATAGTGCTAATAAGGAAGGCAAAGAGGAAGTTTGAAAAAAAAGATTGCTTTGGAAGCAAAAACACATAGTAAAAATTTTTTTAGGTATAGTAAAAGCAAGAAGCTGGCAAAAGAATCAGTTAGCCTGCTAGATGACTGAGGGGGTAGAAGGGGAACTCAGGGAAGACAAAGCCATAGTGTAGAGATTAAATTAATTATTTGCATTGGTCTTCACCGAGGAAGATTTGGGAGAGATACCAGTGCCAGAAAAGATATTCAAAGCTGATGAGTCAGAGAAACTGAATGAAATCTCTATAAAACTGGAAGATGTAATGCACAATTTGACAACTTGAAGAGTAGCAAAGCACATGGACCAGATGGCATTCATCTCAAAGTACTGATAGAATTGAAAAAATTAAATTTGTAGAACTATTCTTAGTAATATGTATTGTATCTTTAAAATCAAGTATGGTACTGGAAGATTGGAGGGTGGCCAATGTAAAGCCGATTTTTTGAAAAAGGTTCCAGAGATGATCTGGGAAATTATAGACTGGTGAGCCTGATGTCATTGCAGGCAAAATGGTAGAGACTATTACAAAGAACAAAATTACTGAGCATATTCAAAAGCATGGATTAATGAGGCAAAGCCAACATGGATTTAGTGAAGGGAAATCTTGTCTCACCAATCTATTCAATTTCTTTGAAGGGGTGAACAAACATGTGGGTAAAGGTGAGCCAGTCGATATTGTATATCTGGATTTTCAAAAGGCATTTGACAAAGTACCTCATGAAAGACTTCAGAGGAAATGGGTGTCGTATTGTGGATTAAAAGATATAGTAGAATTGGAAAAGGTACAGCGAAGGGCGACGAAAATGATAGTGGGGATGGACGACTTTCCTATGAAGAGAGGCTGAGAAGGCTAGGGCTTTTCAGCTTGGAGAAGAGACGGCTGAGGGGAGATATGATAGAAGTGTATAAAATAATGAGTGGAATGGATCGGGTGGATGTGAAGCAACTGTTCACGCTATCCAAAAATACTAGGACTAGAGGGCATGAGTTGAAGCTACAGTGTGGTAAATTTAAAACGAATCGGAGAAAATTTTTCTTCACCCAACGTGTAATTAGACTCTGGAATTCGTTGCCGGAGAACGTGGTACGGGCGGTTAGCTTGACGGAGTTTAAAAAGGGGTTAGATAGATTCCTAAAGGACAAGTCCATAGACCGCTATTAAATGGACTTGGAAAAATTCCGCATTTTTAGGTATAACTTGTCTGGAATGTTTTTACGTTTGGGGAGCGTGCCAGGTGCCCTTGACCTGGATTGGCCACTGTCGGTGACAGGATGCTGGGCTAGATGGACCTTTGGTCTTTCCCAGTATGGCACTACTTATGTACTTATGTAGAGTAGGGTTAAATAGTCAGTATTCTTAATGGAGATGGGTAGATAGTGGGGTCCCTAGGGGTCTGTGCTGAGACCACTGCTTTTTAGCATATTTATAAATGATCCAGAGATGGGAGTAACTAGTGAGGAAATTAAATTAGATGATGACACAAAGTTATTCAAAGTTACAAGAGGACCTTACGAGACTGGGAGACTGGGCATCCAAATGGCAGATGACATTTAATGTGAGCAAGTGCAAAGTGATGCATGTGGGAAAGAGGGACCCAAACTATAGCTACGTAATGCAAGGTTCTACATTAGGAGTCACTGACCAGTAAATGGATCTAGATGTCATCATTGAAACCCTCTGCTCAGTGTGCGGTGGCAGTTAAGAAAGCAAATAAACTGTTAAGTATTATTAGGAAATGAATGGAAAACAAAACTAAGAATATTATAGTGCCTTTGTATCGCTCCATGGTATGACCACACCTCAAATATTGTGTGCAATTCTGGTCACCACATCTCAAAAAAAGATGTGAGTGGAATTAGAAAAAGTTCAGAGAAGGGCGACAAAAATGATAAAGGGGATGGGACGACTTCCCTATGAGGAAAGGCTGAACTGGCTAGGGCTCTTCAGCTTTGAGAAGAGACGACGTGAGTGGAAATATGATAGATTTCTATAAAATACTGAGTGGAATGGATAGACATGAATTGCTTATTTACTCTTTCCAAAAATACTAGGAATAGGGAGTACGCAATGAAGCTACAAAGTAGTAAATTTAAAATGAACCAAAGGAAATATTTCTTCACTCAACATGTAATTAAACTCTGGAATTCATTGCCAGAGAATGTAGTAAAAGCATCTTAGCAGGGTTTTAAAAAGTTTGGATAGGTTCCTAAAAGAAAAGTCCATAAACCATTATTAAAATGACTTGGAATCCGAGCCTCGAGGACCGGCAAAATCCACTGCTTATTTCTAGGATAAGCAGCATAAAATGTATTGTACTGTTTTGGGATCTTGCCAGGTACTTGTAACCTGGATTGTCCACTGTTGGAAACAGGATGCTGGGCGTGATGGATCTTCAGTCTGTCCCAGTATTGCAATACTTATATATTTATCTTCCCACTAGCTGTTCTTCCTTGATGGGCCTTTAGTACCAGTTTTACCCAGAGGTCTCCTCCTTTGCTGATCCCCTAGTGCGATCACACCTCATAGGTCTTCACCCTTTCTAGGCCCTAAGTGCTGATCACAGCCCGGAGGCCTTCACCCTTAATGATCCTCTCTTCAATAGGAGCCCCTGGGGTTTCTACCTGATGGGGTTCAGAGTTACCAGACCTTAACAGGGCTTTGCAGCCACCAGTTCCAATGTTGCCCATTAGAGGGCTACCTCTGCTTTTCTCAGCCCTACGCACTGATAGTGCCCCCTTCAAGCCATCTTCTTTTGCCCTGAGCTACACCTGCTCCCAAAGGCTTCCACTCCTCTTTTTCTGTCCTGAACTGCTCCCAAAGTCTTCCTAGCCTTGAACCTGTCTCCCAAGGGCTTCTACATTCCATGTCTTTAGAGAAGTCTCTAGAAATACTTTCCCTGCTGGGATTCAGATTTACCAGCTTTTATAACCAGTTCCAGGGTTACCCCACTAGAGGGCAATGTCCACATCCAGCCAGAACCATACAGATGGTTCATCATAAGTCAAGCTCTTTATCAAAACCTCTTTCTTAAACCCCCTTCACTATTTGTGCAATAATTTGCCCTCTCCCCTGAACTCATGATTCTCATTTCCCTCATTTTGATTCAGCTTTCTCCATACAGTGTGTAGGCATAGTCTGTCCCACAAGTTTTATTTATTTCAGTGAATTACTTCCATCCAAATATGAAAAATACTCCCATCAATCTGTCTGTTTGCCCTCATTTGCATGCAGGGAAGCTGAAGGACGCATCCCCCTTCCTGCAAACTGTGACAAAGTTTAATCAGCTATCTTTCTGAGTAGCTTTTTTCCAAGGCAAACATACTGACAGTTATGAACTCAAAAAGAATATCCCTCTTTGTGTTTTTAAAAGCAGTTTACCAGGATTTCTTTTCTCTCCCTATTCTCTTTAAAACCCACATCACAGGGGGGTTTCATAGACCCATGGTCTTATTTTTTATCACAAAAAACTTTGTTTTATCAGTTCTTAGTCCAGGGTTCCATTACTCCTTGTCCTTCTGGGTATTGCATTCATTCATTCATTATTTATTTATTAGGATTTTTTTTTTTTACTGCCTTTTTGAAGGAATTCACTCAAGGCGGTGTACAGCAAGAATAAGTCAAACATAAGCAATAGACAATTACAGCAGTAATAATATTCAAACAACAGTATAAACTATGACATTGTATGCTACATTATAATGCCAATACAATACACAATAAAACATTTTAATAGACAGCACAGGGTGTAAGCAAAGATGGAACAAATAGATAAGATAGAGGTCAGAAAGGTGCTTGAACATTATCTTGGCTAGGGTAGGAGTGGATAAACATGTCCTGCTATAACATGTCCTGCAGCCGGTGTCATTTACTTCTTCCATTAAAGACCTGGTTGAAAAGCCAAGCTTTCACCTGCTTTCTAAAGTAGAGATAGTTTTGTGTTAAGTGAAGCCTTTCAAGGAGTGCATTCCAGAGAGTGTGGGGGCTACTACGGAGAAGGCTCGCTCATGGGTATCACATTTTGTGTTGTTCTTTGGAGAAGGTGTGGTTAGGGAAACTCCTTGGCAGGACCTTAATCACCTTGAAGGCAGCAGCCACACCAGGCTCCGTTGGATGACATTGCCCAGATCTGAGACTACTAATGGCCTGCTTGTCTTCAGAGAAAGCCAGGATCTGCAAAAACTGCACAGCTTAAGTCTGGCTGTATATCTGTAGAAAACAAATAATTAAAAACATAGGGTATAATTCTATAAGGAGCCACCATGTTTTCAATGACAATAATTTATATAAATGCCAGTATTCTAATCATGTATGTATGTATGTACTCATAAATTAGCAGATTCAGGACAATCCTGTAATGGATCAGCCACAGTTATGCACCACTTGGTAAATATTTATACCAATTGTGAGTCTTGTCATTTAAGAGAACAGTGTTTATTGCACTTTCCATCAGTGTGTAGTGTTAGATTTAAGAGATTATTGTCTACTTCTATTTCTTATAAGGCTGTATCATTTTGGAATTCCTTACCATTAGAACTTAGGTTGATAGGAAATTATCTATATTTTAGGAAATCACTTAAGATTGTATTTTATATTTTAATATATAGAAATTGTTTTTTAGTTGATGTGTCCTTATCTTTACTATACTTATTAACTGATTGATATGTAACATCTGAACATTTGGTTCACTCTTGCTTAATATGTAACCCGCTTTCAACTATTTATGATATTAGCAGGATATAACTCTAGTATAATGTAATGTAACAAGTATACATAATACTGTCTCTTTCACGAGTAAGGGTACAATTACTCACATAAGTGTTAGCAAAACACCTAAGTGCTATTCAGTAAAAGTTCTTAGTAGTGGCATAGCACATAAATGCAATGAGGGTATTTACATGGGTGAAGCATGGGAGGTCTATGGGTAGAGCTGCAATTTTCACATCCAATTGAGAAAATACCATAAATTGCAAGAGCCCTTGGCAAATTTGCATGTCTGCAGTCACACCAGGGCAATGGTTGATGTAACTGAGGGTGTTTATATATAACATGCTGGTACCAAGTTATATTATCATTCTGTAATGGAATCTGGACATGTAGATGTCATTATAAGAACATAAGAATAGCCATACTGGGTCAGACCAATGGTCCATTTAGCCCAGTATCCTCCTTCCAACAGTGACCAATCAGCAATAGACAATTACAAGCAATAGATAATCACAAGTACCTGGCAGAACCCCAGTAAGTAGCAACATTCTATGATACCAATCCCAGGACAAGCAATGGTTCCCCCATGTCCATCCGGCACTACAAAAATAGGACATATTTTTGTAGTGCTGGAAATTGCATGCACTAGGGGTGAGAACTACTCCAGGCTCCTGCAGAATAGACTCAGTATGCAAGTCTGCATCTAGCCACATTGAGAAGAAAAGCTGTAACATTCAAAGGGGAATAAGGGGGAGTTACTCAGGGAAAATGAATGAGGAATGACTTGGGGAGATAATGAGAAATCTTGATGGAATTAAAACAAATTAAGAGGGATCAGCCCCTAGAACAGATTCTGATCAGGAAGGCATGCTAGCAAAAACTGGGATTCTCTCACACAGCCCCTAGGGCAGAGAGAGAGAGAGAGGACTGGCCCTAGCTCAGACCGGAGAATCAATAGGGAAAGCTCACAAAAAATCAATCACAGGATACTGCAAACAGTAGGAAAACCAGCCCTAAAACTCAGTGCTAACCATACACAACAATGCAATTGAATGCAGATAATGCTCACATTAAATATACATAACAATGCATTCCTGTCACCGTGAATATGGGAGTAAAACACTCTCCGCATGGTTTTCGTAGATACCACTATTTAACTCTTCAAATTATAAACATTAAAAACATCCAAAAGTCCATTTTTATCAGTTTGTAAACTTGGTAACTTCTTGCTTGTCTCTGGTTCTCTGGTTCACTGTTGCTCTGGCGACGCAACTTCTCTGTTGCAGTTTCGTAGGAGCTGAAATGAGAAACAGACAACAGAAACAAGCAAACAACACAAAGGAGAGAGACAAGTCTCTGAGTCTCTGGTCTATGGTGATCACATCTTCTCACATGGTAAAAGAAGTATTACCCACAGAAAGTGAGCTCTCCACAGGAAAACCAACGGTAGGTAAAACAAACAGTGGATCCAATACTAGACCCCTGACGCAGGCCTCACGGCCGAAACACGTCACGTGTCGAGTCAATTGTGCTATTGTTAATAAAGACCTTGTTCAGGAAGACACTCATTGTGAGAGGACTTTTATTGGATCCAAAAGAAGTATTACTTCATTGACTAGTCAGATGGTCTTCATTGTCCCTTGATTCACGGTCTTGACATCCAAATTGTGGACTTTTCCATCCTCACTTGGTAAGGTTTTAGTACTGAGCCCCATATGCCAAATAGTATGCTGTGCTTGGTTGTCTTTCAGTAATACAAGGTCACCTATTTGTAAGTTAGCCTGATTATCGTGCCACTTATTCTGATATTGCAGAGTAAGAAGGTATTCTCTCTTTCAACATATCCAAAAGATGTCTGAGAGGTATTGAATCTGCTTCTATTGATGCTTGTAGATGTTCCTCCCTTTAAAATCTCCAGGTGGAGTAGGAATGACATTTTTTTGTGTTAGAAGTATAGCTGGAGTTAAATTCGCTGGCAACTCTGGGTCTAAAGATACTGATACCAAGGGTCTGACATTTATGATGGCAGTGACATCTGCAAAAAAGGTTGTCAGAGCTTCATGTGTTAGTCAAAGGTGATCAAATTCCAAGAGAATGGTTTCAAGGATGTGATGAGTTACTCCAACCATTCTTGCCAATACTCCTCCCTTATATGCAGAGTGAGGAGACATGAAGATCCTGGTACTCTTTTGGTCACATAAGTACCTCTCAATGGCAGTATAGTCTAATTTAGTAGATGTAATGTTCAACTCTCTGCAGGCACCCACAAAGTTAGTTCCACAATTATAACATCTGCTTAGCGGAATCTCTGATGATGAAGAATCTTGGCAAGACATGTGTCCATTGATTCAATAACTTCAATATGAACTGCTCGAATGCTCGTGCATGTAAAAATCACAGTCCAACATTTACTGTTGGATATTCCACCTCTTGTGCATCGTGTCACAACTGACCAGGGTCTAAAGATGTCTAGACCTACATAAGTGAATGGTGGTTTTAGTATTCAGCCGGCCTGCCAACAAATCTGCCATTCTTTGTTCTTGATGCTTATCCCCTAGTCTCTGACATTTGACACACTGGTGTATTAGAGGTAATGCCTTATTTCACTTCCACAATTCATAATCCTGTAGCTCTGATAGCTCCCTCTGTGAAATTTCATCCTTTATGTTTAATTTGTTTGTGATAATGGCACACAAGCAAGGCTGATATGTGGTGCCGACCTGGGATGATATGAGGGTTCTTTTCACCCTTCTTTAGTTCTTATCCATTGAGGTATGTGCCAATTATCAGCAGGCCTTCCTTGTCAATGAAGTGGCTCAACTTCTCAAGTGGGCTATTCTTTGGAAGACTCTGTAGAGGTAAGACTCATGCCTCTTCAGATGCATTTGAATTCTTCCACATACGCTTCTTGTTGTAAACAGAGTAAGATGGTACTTTCTCCTTGAACAATCTCATTTACTAAGAGAGACTTTGCACAGATGTACCAGTGATGACATGTGCTGAGTTTTTTTATAAACTGACTGAGATGAAGATGTAATATGAATAAGGTGTGCTATAGCTCTTCTGAGCATTCACCAACTTGAGAAATGAGAGAAATGCTGAGCTCCCATGTTGCTTTCAGGCACATCATTAGTAGCAAGAATAGTCATCTCTGGCTGGATCTCTGCATCAGAGTCAGGATCCATAAGTTCAAAAGAGTTTTCCATCACTGGAGATATATGATCAGGTTTTAGAAGAAAGTCTAGTCCTTATAACCACATTGTTTCCACTAGATGAGATACTGGATTTTGGTCAGTTGGCATGTAATGCACTGTTATGGTCATGTTGAATTTTGTATACACTCAACTCTGTTACTGATATATATGTAAAATCTCCTGGTTTGGTTGTAGATATATCCCAGGACAACTTTGCTGTCAGTATCTATTTGAATGTCCATTTCATTCAGTATCATTTCCACTATCTCTACTGCTAACACTGCTCCACACAATTCTAAGCATGAAATGGTATGATTGGGTTGTGGTGCTAACTTGGGCTATGCCTAAAATAAATCCCAGATGAGATAGCCCATTTGCATCTGTACCTTCAGGTAGGCCACTGCAGCTATAACTTTTTCTGAGAAGATGCAGATTTCTTTCTCAGAGGCAGTGCTACAGGGAAGTAAGTGTGTGGGATGTGCAGCTGTTCAAAAGCCTTTAGAGAATCTTTCCACTTCTCCTATTCTTGTCACATTTCTGGTGGTAATGAAACATCCCACTCATCAGTACTTTGGAACAACAACTCCAGTGGGTCATACAGACTATTAACTGTAGACAAGGCATCTCTGTGTGTATATGGTTTCTCTTAGGTGGAGACTCCAAAAGGTGAAAACGTCTCTCTTTAGATCTTAATGTAACCCAAGGTTTCTCTAAAATGGAGGGGTGTCTACTTTTAGATCTAGATCCTTTAAGTCTTTGGCATGATCCTCTGCAGAAAATGCTCTCATTACTTCTGGACTGTTGAAGGCGATTTTATGAAATCTCAGATTGGTATCTGCCAGCATGGCTTGTGTTCTCTTTAGGAAGACCACGTCTTCTCCTTCAGTAGGTAAGGACTTCAAACCATCATCTATATAAAAGTATCTCTCAATGAAACATCTGACATCCGTGCCATATTCTCATTCACCTTTTTGGGTTGACCTCCTAATCCCATAGGTTGCTACTGTTACCAAAGACATGAACTCTCTTTCTGTATTCAACCATCTCCTGGTTGATGTCTTTGTCACGGTACCACAGGAATCTCAAGTAATTTCTGTAGTCTGGGTGCTCGACAAAACAATAGAATATTTGCTGGATACCTGCTGTTATGGCAATAGGGTCCTTTCTAAAGTGGATTAAGACTCATAATAGGCTGTTTATCATGTCAGGCCCAGGAAGCAGCACATTGTTGAGTGAGATTCCTTGAAATTGAGCAGTGGAACTGAACACAATTCTGATATGGCCTGGTTTTTGTGGATGATATATACCAAAGGTAGGTAAAAACCAACATTATTTATTGTCTTTTAATGGTGGAGCTGGCTTTGCATGACCATTATCCAGCATGTACTGCATGAATGTTATAAAGTGCAGTTTTCTCTCTGGTTTCCTTCTTAGTCTGTTGCAATGAAGTGAGATTAGAGAAAGTTCGTTGCCAGAGAATGTGGTAAAAGCAGTTAGCTTAGCGGGGTTTTAAAAAGGTTTGGATATCTTCCTTATTAAGATGGGCTTGGGAAAATCCACTGTTTATTTTTAGGATAAGGAGCATAAAATGTACAGTTTTGGGATCTTGCCAAGGTACTTGTGACCTGAATTGACCACTGTTGGAAACAGGATACTGGGCATGATGGACCTTCGGTCTGTCCCAGTAAAACAACATTTATATTCTTATATTGTTATGCTAGGTATATTTGTTCTGGGTAACCAGAATGGTAGTGGAATCACCCAGCTGTTGGACTCATCCTTGTAATACCTTGGCCATAATTCTCAAGAACTCTCTATCTTCTACTGAAAGATTTGGTTTGTCATCATCCTTGGTGACTTGGAACACTGAGTTCCCCAGATGTTCTAAATCTGGTGGAAAGTTGTCCTGAGAGATGGTTGAGCCAGGTTCTGGTTCTCTACTTTTAAATCTCCTTCACGTGCAGATGGTTATGACAAGGCTTGAACAAGGTGGTATGCCCAGTTTCCAAGATTCATGTTTTGAGAACATCTACACTTGGTCTCCTCAGTTTGTTAAGGCAGATGTCACCTACTATCATCCATCCCAAGGCAAGTCGGTAGGCATATGGGGCATCGAGTGGACCTGCACGTTACCCATGAACTCTGATCGATGTCAGAGCAACTCTTCCTAACAAGAGTAAGAACTTGGCATTTGGGTCCAAAGTATGCAGATAATCTGCTTTCGGTTGGAGATGATGATGGTGTTATGCAACCTCTGGTGTGGTAATTTTTTCTTGGTTATCAGGTATCTGATTATATTCAATAAGAGTTGGTAGATGGGTCTTGTTGCTACCATCCATCACTTCAATCACATATCCACTCTTCTTCCCATTCTCTTTCTCATCCCTCTTAGGTCTTGAGGTTGTGAGGATAGCGAGCTCCTGGTATTTCAAATAGGTCAAATAACTCCGTCCTTGCCAGGGACTGGTTACTCTGCTCATTTATGATGACATGCATCTTTACTGCCTTTTCTGGTTGTTCTTTTGGATATACCTTAGCCCCATATATTTTGGTGCATGATTGTCCACTTTGGCCTGCTCCGCACACTTGTGTACTGTTTGTAGTAATGTTCAGTGGTGATGCTTGCTCAACCTTCTTCTCCCTGCCGTGGCTTGACTCTGAGGCTGGGGTTCCTGTAGAAGTAGGCTTACTCTTTTCAGGGTGTAAGGCACTAGCATGATGCTCACTATTTCACTCTGTACACTTGATGGATGCTTTACAGTCTTTTGCTATTCATTTGGTGAGGAGCAAAATTTGTAGCGGATTCTATAATTTTTTAACAGATTGCACCCCAAATGTTGTGTGCAATTCTGGTCACTGCATCTGAAAAAAGATATAGTGGAATTAGAAAAGGTACAGAGAAAGGTGATGAAAATGATAAAGGGGATGGGACAACTTCCTTATGAGGAAAGGCTAAAGCGGATAGGGCTCTTTAGCTTGGAGAAGATGACTGAGGGAAAATATGATAGAGGTCTATAAAATAATGAGTGAAGTGGAATGGGTATTCGTGAATCACTTGTTTACTCTTTCTAAAAATGCTAGGACTAGGGGGCACACAATTAAGCTACAAAGTAGTAAATTTAAAACTTTACTAATCAGAGAAAATATTTATTCACTCAATGTGTAATTAAACTCTGGAATTTGTTGTCAGAGAATGTAGTAAAAGCATTTAACTTTGCAGGGTTTAAAAAAGGTTTGGATATCTTCCTAAAAGAAAAGTCCATAAACCATTATTGAAATGACTTGGGGAAAATCCTTTGCTTATTTCTGGGATAAGCAGTATAAAATGTACTGTTTTGGGATCTTGCCAGGTACTTGTGACCTGGATTGGTCTGTGTTGGAAACAGGATGCTGGACTTGATGAACCTTTGGTCTGTCCCAGTATGGCAATAGTTATGCACTTACAATCTTATAGTTTATTGAAACTTACTATACCACTCAACTGACAAGCAGAGTAGTGCACAGGCTAAACATAAAGTAAAAAAAAAAAAAGAAGAATGCCAATTTATAATAGGACAGCAAAAGCACCCAAATCAGCTAAGAAGAGAAGAAATCATCAAAAGTAAAAAGTCAAGTGAGAAAAGAGGTTCCAATAGGCCGATGTTAAACATCTGAAAAGGACATTAAAGAAGGAACATGATAAGTTTGATTAAATAACCAGATTTTCAGTTCAGCTTTGACATTTTTAAAGGTCTGGTTATTATGGAGTTCCAAAGGCAAGCTGTTCCAGATGGAGGGGTCAAAAAATAAAAGGCAGTGTGTCTGGTTGACTCAAGTGGTGCAGATTTAGGGTTGGGCAAAACTAAGCATGGCGATTTAAGGATCTGAAGATTTGGCTAGGGCAATAAGGTACATTCTCTTAAAGGTTTCTTCTTAAACCGTCTGGGATGAGGTTTCTAATGCTTAGGACACTGTTTGTCTGGATCCTCTACTTTCTCTATAGTAGGACAATCAGTTGGTGGGATTGCTGTGGGTGGCACATCCGTTATATGTACAGTTATAGGCTGTACTACTTGACCAGCCTTTCACTCAAGAAGTAGCCTGTCTTGACTGCTTCAGGTACATCAACCATGAAGCTGGGGTCATTGTAAGCTCTGTCGAGCAGGGACTGTCTCTTCATGTTCAAGTGTACAGCGCTGCGTATGTCTAGTAGCACTTTAGAAATTATAAGTAGTAGTAGTAAGTAGTAGTCATTACTCTTTTTGCCAAATCTCAGATGAACTTCACAAAGACTATGAAGGGAGAAAACCTCTCTTGGTGTTCCTTTTTATACTTGGTGCCTACTGATGACCATATGGCATTTTTTTAAAATCTTTATTTATGATTTCAAGTTTACATTTACATAACACAAATGATAGAAATTACGTGAAAAAAGAAAACATGAAATTTAGACCAGAAATAAACCTATTACCATATGGCAGTTTTGATATAATCTCATTTGTGTCCCAAGTTATATTCAAGCAGTAGGAAGGTTTGAATCATCCTTGAGTGCTTCTAGTTCCTGGAGGAGATCTCCTAATTCTTGTAACTTCTTATTGTCTCTATTTGTCACCTTTCGGTAACTCCTTATTCTTTTCATCAGTGCCTGTTAGATAACTTCTTGGCTGCCATAGTGCCTGTCAAGTCTCTCCCAAATTTCTTTCAAACCTCTCAAGCGGTCATGCAAATATGCATCTGATAATCTTTACACAATTGGCTGACTCAGTTCATACCCACTTTCCCATCAGGTTCACCTCCTTCTTTGGAGTGAGCCTCATAATTGTTGTGGCCTCCTTAAAGCTAGTTTTCCACCCTCAATACTTTTCTGTGTAGTCATTGAACTGGTAAAGCCCTATGTTCACCATCTTTTTACTAGTCTTGTATGTTGCTAGTCTTTCTCTCTCTGAAGTCTCTAGCATGCTGGCAGTAGGTACCTGTGACTGGCTACATGTTGCAGTTTGTCTGAGGTCAGGCATTGAGTGTGGCTGGTCAGGTGGTTCTTTTCTTAATCACAGGGTGTTTTGCTGGGCGTAACTCCTCAAATTTTGTCTGAGCTCAGTTTCTACATAGTGCCAGAGTCTGTGGTTGAAATGAAGCATTACCCTTGGTACACTTTCCTGGAGTGAGACCCAATGGTAGTGCATCTGTATACATGTGAGCATGTGGATCATTGTGGGGGTGACTCACCTCCATTGCATACTTTGCCTTAGGCTTGTTTATTTCAAGTTTATTAGACTGTGGTGAAGAGGAACATGCTCAAATTCTATGGCTGCTTCTTGTTTACAATAAAGAACTTTTGATTTGCAGCTTTGGCCTTGGCTCAGACCTGCAGAGCTGCTGTGCTGGTTGCTGTCTGACTGGAAATGACTTGTTCTGTGTGATTTTAGGGACCTAGAGCTTCTAGACTTTCTAGAACTATATCTGGAGTTGATAGAATGTTGAAACTTATTTCTGTTGCAGGGTCTGTGTGTGGTTCTAAGTCTCTCATTATTTCTGCCATCATGGCCTGGTGTGTCAGATCTGTGGTCTGTTGTTTCTCTCTTTTGGGCCAGACTGTCTGATGTATATTTCCTGCTTAGAAACTGGCAGTATTCTGGTGACTTTTGTTGATATTGCTTATAGACTGCCTGGAGCTGCTCAGTGTAAAGGCTATCAATCTTGTCCTTTTTTGGAACCTCAAATATTTCTTTCTCTAACCAGAGCTTGTCCAAAAGAAGGAGGTATTTGTCTACTTCTGTTTTCATACTGTTCTCTGGCTTTAACTGTAAAGTTTTTTAGTCCTTTTCACTACCAAGGTTGGCTTGTGCTGTGTTCCAAGTGTCAGTCAGCTCAATTACAGCTGTCTGGCTCAATAAACTCTTCCATGGCCTGAACTGGTAAAATAAATCCCCTTTTATTTGTTGTTGTTTTTTTCTTTTAGAACTGTGACTACAAACCAAGACTTTATATGGAAATTATTTTGTTTTCCTTTGTATCATGCAGGCAGTGTGTGTGTATGTAGTGTGTGTGTATGTGTGTGTGTGTGTGTGTGTGTATGTGTGTATGTGAGGTGGGGGGAACTCACATAAATTATTTTGCTTGAGACTGAAGGAAGCTGGAAGTCCCTATATGGTAATCCTCTTTTTTTCTAAATACACTGTCTTCTTGCAGGCTATCTTAAGTGTAACTTTATATGAAGAACAGAGATGGGGGAGGGGCACAGTGTCTTGCTCTATGCAGGCACCTGGCATCAGCTAATTGATTATGTAGGTTTGCACTATAGCTCTGAAGAGAGCTATGCCTCCAGGCTTCCTGTTTCTGTTTGCAAAGATGACCAGCACCAGTCCACTCAAATTCACATGTTTCCAAGCCATGCAGTTTTTAGCTTTGATACACTTTTTCAGAGAGGGTGTTTCCTCTGCATTCTGTATAACTCTCCAGTAGCAAGAGTTACCAGGCTGTTTTACTTTAACAGTCCAGATTTCCATTCAAACTGACACCACAGTACTTTCAAGCAATGCAGTTTTAACTCGGTCACTTTCACAAGAGGAATGCTTATAATTACTCTTTGTGCACACATGCACTTGACCTGAAAATGCTCTTGTTATCCACACCTGTGATACTTGAGAATGTCCCCCTACAATCCTATTATTAAATTCACTGAATAATTCCAAAATTCTTTACTCCCCCTGAGATTTTTACTGTACTATCCAAGATTTTCATTGTGCTGTTCTAGGCAAAGAGTATAGTGTAGCTTAACAGTCAGCTAAACCACCCCAACTAGAAGCTTTACCAGTAGACTCTCAATTCTTAAGCAATTCTTTATTATAGTACTTATAATAAACAAAGAAAATTCAACTTACTGTTTAGTTGCTTGGACAAAATCATCACCTTCTGCACATAGAGTTTGTATCTAGCCACCTCTGAGGTAAGGAGATGGCCAGGACCTCAGGAAACGCTATAACACTCAAAGGGGAATAAGGAGGAATAACTTACGGAAAATGAATGGGTAATGACTTGGGGAGATGGCAAAAATCTTGATGAAATTATAGTAAATTAAAAGGCATGAAAGCAAAAACTGGGACTCTCTCACACAGCCCCTAGGACAGAGAGGGAGGGCTGGCCCTAGTTTAGGCCTGGGAGCTAATAGGGAAAGCTCACAAGGAGTCAATCACAGGATACTGCAAACTATAGGAAAAGCATCCCAAAATCACAGCGCTAACTAATTGAATACAGATAATAATATTCATATTAAACATAACAATGCACCCTTGCCATCCTGAATTGAGGCCAAAACAAAAGACATAGGGGAATAAGCAAATGTCAAGGGTAACCAAATGATTAAGTAGTTGAAGTTAGGGCTTTTCAGCTTGGAGAAGAGATGATCGATGGGGGATATGATAGAGGTCTGCAAAATCCTGACTGAAGTAGAAGGGTAAATGTGAATCAATTTTGCTTGTAAGCCGCATTGAGCCTGCCATGAGTGGGAAAGTGCGGGGTACAAATATAAAAAAAAAAAAAAAAAAATTGCTTACTTTTTCAAAAGTACAAAAGACTAAGGGACACTCCACAAAGCTACATGGTAATACTTTTAAAACAAATAGTAGAAAACATTTTTTCACTCAAGCAATAGTTAAGCTCTGGAACTTGTTGTTCGAGGATGTGGTAATAGCAATTAATATATCTAGGTTTTAAAAAGTTTGGAGAAGTTCCTGGAAGAAAAGTCCATAATCTTATATTAAGATAGACATGACAAAAGGTACTACTTATCCCTGGGATTGGTAGCATGGAATGTTGCTACTCTTTGGGATCCTACCAAGTACTTGTGACATGGCTTGGCCAGTCTTAGAAGCAGGATACAGGATCGTTGGTCTGACCCACTATGGCTATTCTTATGTTTTTATGTTCTTACCAGCTCTGTCTGGTTTAAGTATTCAAACCTATATTATATGCTCATATATGTACTGCTACACTAACATTTATAAGGAAATAGACACCTATTTTCCTGTATAGAATAGGTCCCAGATAGGTGCCTTTTTTACAGAATTTCCTTCACATTAAACCCATGGTTTTTATCAAAATAAAAAATACAAATACAATTGCAGCCATAAAATATTTCCTCTAAATCATTTAATTTAAATTACTCTTAATCTGTAAGACTGATACAAAATAGACAGTGTTCACATGCCAATTACTAAATTCACAGTCAAAATATTTTGATAGGTATGTGTCTTAAAATGTGAAAATAAACATAAACATAGTCGTTATTTAAACTATACAAATCATTAAATAGATCTGTAACCCATATGTTTTTTAATATGATGATTCCATACCATTATTTATACCTTTTTACTATTTATTTACATATTTACAGAAAAAAAAACATAATTTTTAATGATTTCCTAGCTTCTGTTTTACAATAGCTCCCTATTTCTCATCTTGTTTCTTAGTAAACCATAAGCTATCATGTTATATAATACAGCCTTGCATTCAAGCTTGCCATCATCTGATAAAGCAATTTATAGTAATGAAGCATTTTCTTAGTTTTATTTTACTTTGATCATCAATGGTTTTTGCCTAAGGAAAAAAAACAGTCTTATATCCATACAATATTCCAAAAGAAAAAAAAATAAAACCTGGTTCATTTTAAGATCCTATCTTGCCAAAATTAGGACATCATGTTACAAAGTGGAAATTCTCTTTGACAGCCTCAGCTGTTGCAATCACGACATTGGGCAAATTAGTCTGGCCAGGAGCAAATAAAAAGAAGAAACAGGTGTGAAACCAACTTCCTGCCTCCTAGGATAAATACATTGTACACTGAAGGGCAATGCACCTGCACTATTGTTTTCAATGAAAAATTAGCTTTTGAGTGCAATACACATGTATTTTCATGCAGACAAGAGAGTTCTGTATAATTTCAGTATAAATGGGTAATCCTTTTATGATAATTTATAATGTATTAACTCTTTGAGGCAAAAGATTGTGAGCTTCTTTAGCATTTGGGGGCTCTTACAAAGAGTTGAAACTGTTGCTTCATGAATGGGATGCTTGCATTGCACAGGTTTTCCTGCAAACCACACTCTTATATGTAGTCATATTATAGATGCTTTGGGTATAAAAAGACAAAAAAAATCAATTAAGAAAATATTAACAAACATGTTTTTCATTGTGGTCCAGTCCAGAAAAATAAGTTTAATTGTATTTCACCTATAAAATAACGACAAAATGCGTTGCCTAACATTATATTTCTTTTGACTTTAGCCATTATGACTTTTACACTTCAGACTTTGAATCTGAAAACAAGAAATCTGCTTTTGCCCTGCCATTCCTCCATGTTTTCTCTATACTTGCTTGGTGCAAACACTTCTAGTTATAATCTACTATAATAATATTCTGGCGAAGTCATGGCTAGAAAAAGGTTTTGGACATTTAGGCTGCTTTGGAACAGGATTAAATGCTCCATATAACGTGGAGGATAATTTTATAACAGGATGCTATGAATAGGTGTATATCCGAAGAGACTATATGGCACTATTTTATAAGAAAAATCAGGCATCTACTTTTCTTTATAAAACATAAATGTAAGTCACCAAGGCTGCATATTTACACTAGCCCAAGAACTGCTGTTTAATGCGTGTACCCATAGTGTGCAAGTTTGTGCATAAATTATAGCATGTCATAATTTGTTTATACCTGTGTGTAACATTGATGTTCCATCCAAGCTCTGCTCATGTGCACACCCAGTGGCAAGGTGCGTGCCTTGATACTAAAGTGAGTTATGCATAGCTTGTATTCTATAAGTGGTCAATTATGTGTGTCTTTGTAGCCACATACACACAGGAATGACTTTATAGAATTACCTCCCACATGGGCAAATCATGACTCCACCCATACTCTCCCCAGTCTCCATCCCTAAACATGGCTACAGATAGGTTATGTAAATGGAAGTGCCCCCTTGTTACCATTCTTACTTATATACCTATAAGCCCTGAGGTAGTCTCACAAAATCCTAGTCATGTGCACAAAATGGCTTTTATACTCAAAACATACAGAAACATGACTCCTAGTAGTAGTAGCATGAGACTACTGAGGGGCAAAGAAATGTCTGACAGGAGATATGATTGAGGTCTACAAAATCCTGAGTGCTGTAGAACAAGTAGAAGTTAATCAATTTTTTCACTCTTTCAAAAAGTACAAAGACTAGGGAACACTCAATGAAGCTACATGGAAATACTTTTAAAATAAGAGGAGGAACTTGCTGCCGGAGGATGTGGCAACAGCAATTAGCATATCTGGGCTTAAAGGGAAATGGGACTTGATATACCGCCTTTCTGTGGTGGTGGTGTTTTTTTTTTTTTTACAACTACATTAAAAGCGGTTGTTCTTATGTACTGCTAGGGGGTGCCATTTTGAAGGCAGCATTGGCAGGTATCACTGCTACCTTTTGACCAATGGACCAGCAAGTACAGGGCTCTTAGGCCCTCAGTGATGGAGGGGTACTTAAAGGATGGATAGAGGGGGCTCAATAAACCACAATAGAGTGAGGAAAACTCTGTATTGACTAAACATCTTAAAGGATAATGGGGGAAAAGATCTCAGAGAGCTGTGGTAACCTTGTGAATGTCTAATACTGTGAAAAAAAATAAAAAACATTCAAGCCACAGTATATAGCTTTAATCGGTCTTAAAAAAAACCCCAATCCAACCTGGTGTATAATTTTTAAATTTTCAAATGTCTCTTGTGAAAAATTATCAATGTAGCAATTGCTTTCTGCAAAAAATCAACAGTTCAGATAAATCAAAAGTTGAACTTAGCTTTGCTTGGCTATCCCTGCAAAAAGTATCCAAACCCAATGGACCCATTCACCATATGGCTTCTTCAGGGGTCTATGGATAACGGAATCTTTTGAAATAGTGCTGTCAATTCAGCTCTGGCAATTCAACTCGACGCAGCAATGCATTTTAACTGATTTCATGGTCATAACGTGTCGCGTTTTCACAACAGGAAACTGGGTTGTGAGCCCTTGGGCCACTGCCGAGGAGCGGCAGTGGCAGGCAAAACTACCCCACACCGGAGACTAGCTTAGGTTCATAAACAAACAACAACAACAACAACAAAAGCATCTTAATAAGCCAGATAATAACCCAAAAAGATTTTGGGTGCTCATGGTTAAAAATGACCATACTACTTTCCCTGAAATTTGTCTTAAGAGATATGATAAATGCATATAGAAAATGCTTTACTTATAAAAACATGCTACTTGTGTACCATACCTCTAATCCTTAATTTATATAAGCCTCAGTTCTCCACAAAGTTACTCACTGCAGCATCAACCTCACTTCCATATATAGACAATACTACCACTAGAGTGTCACGTTTTCACAGCAGGAACTGGGTTGCGAGCCCTTGGGCCACTACCGAGGAGCGGCAGTGGCAGGCAAAACCACCCCACACCGGACACTAGGCAAATCTCAGGCAAGCAGTTAGGCTTCACCTGCACTTGGCCACTTTTCACCCAGAGTTGAGCTCTGGGCTTCAGGTGGCCGGCAGGACTTGCTGGACAGGGCAGGACTGGATAACAGCATGGCAGCACAGGGACTGAGGGTCATAGGGGAAAGGGAGGAACATGGGCAGCAAGGCAGGAGACTGGGTAAGGAAGGGAAAGCTAAAGGGCAAAATGAAAGCTGCAGAACAGCCAATAAACAGGGAACAAAACACTGACTAACAAGACACAGAACTAAGAGCTGCAAGCAGCCCCAAAGCCAGAACACAGACAAACAGAAACTAAACACAGAATTACAAACAAGAAACCAGGCAAGGAAAGCAAGCAAACCTAAACTAAACACAGACTAACTAGAAACAGGCAAGAATCTCAGGCAACAACCGGACTAGAAGAAATGCAACAAGCACCAACATACCAGGGCCTTAGACGCAATGCAAAGGCAAAGGCAGAGGTTCCAAATGGCTAATAAGCCCAGCAGGCAGCTGAGACTCAGGTGCAACAATCACCAGGCAACTAAGGGTCGGGCAGCCTGGAAGATCCGGACTGGACTGAGCTGAAATCTGGAACGGGTGACAGCACACCTGTAACATGGGGTTAGGGAAAGAATTAAAAAACAAAGTGGTAAAATGGGGATTTACTTGTGCTGGTGAACATTCCGCCAGTCAGCAATGTAGCTTAGAATTTTGAGAAGGGTTTTGGAATGGGAAGCTAAGGAGGGGTTACCTGGGAGACGGGGCTGGCTGGCAGTTGCAGGGAGGTTCTGGCAACTGAAGAGAGTGGATGTGCTGTTTGATGTGGGACAGGCAGTGTGGAATTGAAGGAAATTAAAAGTTTTAGGAAGTGAGTTTGGCTGGTAGTGAAAGTATTGAGGTGAGAGTAATAGTAAAAGTGAGATTGAGAAAGTGAGATTTGGGAATTTTGTGTAAATGTGGAGTGAAAGGTGAAGAGAGTGTGTTGGACAGTCTGAGAGAGAGGAGGTGTACTTGGTGATGTGGAGAATTGTATGGTGTTTGAGAGTTTTTAATTTGAGAGATTTTATAGTGAAATTGGTTAAGGCTTAGTGGGAAGGTTACAGGTTAAAAGAGAAGATTTTTAGGGTGTTTTAGTGGGAATTTTGGGATTTTGGGGGTTAAGGGGCTAATTATAAGGGAAACAGGGGAAGGGTCTAGAAAGGATTGTTTAGGAAATAGTGTATTTAAGCAAGAGTTAAGCATATAGGGATAGGGGTTAAGTAGGGGTTAAGTTGTGGGTTAATATGGTCACAGCTTAGTTTTAAATTGAAGGGAATGTGGAAGGAGGATATGTGTGTTGTGAATAAATGGTGAAAAGAAGAAGACTGCCAAACACACCTGTGTTAGTGCTAGTTAGGGAATAAAAAAGTTTAGGTAGAGAAGGAAAGAATCTGACAGAGAGGGAATCTGAAATTATTTTTTTATTTCTTCAGCTAGAAGGCCACAGTGAAAAAAAACATTTGCTTCCCTGAAGTGAAGAATCCTTATGGATTTAAACAGAGTAGCTAGGGTCTTGCTTCCATTTACTTTAAATTTAAGGAAAGGTTTAGGAAGAAGAGTCGTGTACACATTCTTCTGAAGACGACTGCAAGGGCCCCGACGCAAGAAAGATTTCGCTGCACGTTTGGGAGAAAAGAAGTCTGAAGCATCAGCAGCTAAGTGACTGTGGGGGGAAAAAACGGGACTGGGGTAAAGGATAAGGGAAATGTGAGAGAGACTTACCTGGGAAGGGAAAAGGAAAAGAGAAAGAAAATAAATAAAGCACTTACCTGTTCCTGTAAAAGTGAGTGGAGACGTCTCCTGAAAAACATAAAAGTTGACACAAAGTATCAAATTCAGAAAGAAAGTTAACCAAAGGGGCATTAAGAAGAGTTTAAAAGGGAAACAGAACTAAGGAAAAAGAAATGTAATACTTATCTGACTTCTTTAATCTGATGCAGAGGTGTGAACTCCTAGAAAGAAAAGAAAGTATTTGTTTTAGTTAACTGTTGGGTTTGTTGTACAAATTTTAATTGCATTGAAATTACTTTGTCTATTTCACTGAAAAAGGGATACTAATAAATGTTACTTTGTTATTGATAAAAAAAACCTGTTGCTGTCTGGGTTTCTACGCTCAAGCAAGCAAGTATCCTGAAATTTAGTTTCATTTCCTCACTGAGTCCGAGTGGCTGAGTGACGTGGTTAGTTGTTGTACCCACTCCTCATTCTTGGTGTCAGGTGTTCCGACCAGGCTGGCACGACTACAACCATCAGGCTGTTGGAACACCGTCATCTTATACATCACACTCAAGAGTGTGGGGGTGGGTAACACACCGACAATCTAATATAGCCAGCACACAGAGACAGAGACAGAACTAACTCACAAAGAACAGACAGAAGCCAGCTCAGAGGCTGACCACAGGAAATAAGGTGAGTCTGAGAGGGGTCACGGCCACAGACGTGACAGTACCTCCCCTCAAGGCTCCTGTGTCCCCACGAGAGCTTTTAGGTTTCCATGGGTAACAATGGCGAAACCTACAGAGGAGCTTCAACACAGGACCATGGTTAGCTGGACTGGAACTTGACCTCGGCTGGGACTGAGCAACTTGGCTGGAACTAAAACTTGACTTGGATTCAGCAGCTTGGCTGGAACTGGACCTCAGCGTGGACACAGCAGCTTGGCTGGAAGTGGAACTCAGCATGGACTCAGCATCATCCTGGCTGGAACTCAAACTCAGAGTGAACTCAGCATCCTTTTGGCTGGGACTCAAACTCGGAGTGGACTCAGCATCATCTTGGCTGGCACTAGAACTCAGCAGCGGCCTGGTTAGCAGGGCCACTCGAACTGGCATCGGAGGCTCGGTCAGAAGCGTCTCTTGGACTGGACTCAAGGGCTCAAGTGGAAGTGCTTCCTGGACTGGAACTGGAGACTCAGTCAGAAGCTTTGCTCGGGCTAGAATCAGAGGCTTGCGTGGCAGCGCTACTTGGACTGGAATTGAAGGCTCGGTCAAAAGCTTCACTTGGACTGGAATCAGAGGCTTAAGTGGAAGTGCTTCCTGGACTGGAACTGGAGGCTCAGTCAGAAGCTTCGCTCAGACTAGAATCAGAGGCTTGTGTGACAGCGCTACTTGGACGGAATTGAAGGCTCGGTCAACAGCTTCGCTTGGACTGGAATCAGAGGCTTAAGTGGGAGCGCCACTTGACATGGGATTGGAGGGCCGGTTAGAAGCGCTTCTCGGACAGGAATCAGAGCTTGCCTGGAACTGGAACTTAGCCTGGGCTCCGCGGCTTGGCCGGGGCTGGAACTTGACTTGAACTCCGGAGCAATTCGGCTGAGAGCGTCCCTCAGGATGGACTGATTGTACGCCTGGACCTCGGGATTCGCAAGACACTTTCTTTCAATGGCAGCTTCCCGAGTCTCCCGCAGAGCGGGGTCGAAGAGAAGCAGGTGGCGATATTTCCAAAGCGTGGTCCTAGGATCAATGGCTGAAACAGGGTTTTCCACGAGCCCAAGCTGCCTGATACGCTTCCTCTCTGCTGAAGCTTCAGGCAGTTTCTTCATGAGTGGATCAGCCAAAAGTTTCCCACGATATTTCTCCAGAGTCCAGGAAACTGGGTTGTGAGCCCTTGGGCCACTACCGAGGAGCGGCAGTGGCAGGCAAAACCACCCCACACCGGACACTAGGCAAATCTCAGGCAAGCAGTTAGGCTTCACCTGCACTTGGCCACTTTTCACCCAGAGTTGAGCTCTGGGCTTCAGGTGGCCGGCAGGACTTGCTGGACAGGGCAGGACTGGATAACAACAAGGCAGCACAGGGACTGAGGGTCATAGTGGAAAGGGAGGAACATGGGCAGCAAGGCAGGAGACTGGGCAAGGAAGGGAAAGCTAAAGGGCAGAACTGAAAGCTGCAGAACAGCCAATAAACAGGGAACAAAACACTGACAAACAAGACACAGAACTAAGAGCTGCAAGTAGGGTTACATATGGCTCCAGAAAAAGGAGGACGGATTGAGCCAGCCGGGTTTTACTTCCATTGCTTTCCATTGAAAGCAATGGAAGTAAAACCCGGCTGGCGCAATTGCTTTCTATTGAAAGCAATGGAAGTAAAACCCGGCTGGCTCAATCCGTCCTCCTTTTTCTGGAGCCATATGGTAACCCTAGCTGCAAGCAGCCCCAAAGCCAGAACACAGACAAACAGAAGCTAACACAGACTAACTAGAAACAGGCAAGAATCTCAGGCAACAACCGGACTAGCAGAAGTGCAACAAGCACCAACATACCAGGGCCTTAGACGCAATGCAAAGGCAAAGGGAGAGAGGTTCCAAATGACTAATTAAGCCCAGCAGGCGCTGAGACTCAGGGTGCAACAATCACCAGGCAACTAAGGGTCGGGCAGCCTGGAAGATCCGGACTGGACTGAGCTGAAATCTGGAAATGGGGTGACAGCACACCAACAATCTAATACAGCCAGCCCACAGAGGCAGAGGACAGAACTAAACTCACAAAGAACAGACAGAAGCCAGCTCAGAGGCTGACTACAGGAAATAAGGTGAGTCTGAGAGGGGTCATGGCCACAGACGTGACATAACGTGACTTGTGCACACCTGGTATTTACCACAAGTCACATTTATGGGTTTTTTTAAATAGTAATGAGCTGCTTTACATGTATTTCCATGTTTTGTATCTCATTACTATGTAACCCATGGTGACCTAAATATTGTCAGGTTAGAGACATTTAAGTCAAGTTAAAAGGCCAATTATGCAACTTAAGGACCTAAAACAGAATAACTTCCCCCTTTCATTTCTTAAGCACACCTAATTAGAGCTTCATTATGTGATCAGAAAGTCCATGAAAAGAATATTCTGAGAATGGTTCTGTATAATCTATTTTTGCAGATAGAAAATTACAGTAAAAATTACTTAATCTGCTAAGAGCACTATAATATAAGAAACTAAGATGTACTGAATGCTCTTAAATAGGCTACAAGACTTATCTGTGCCTTCTCTGAAACAACAAATATACTGTAAATTAAATAAAAGGCCTCATCAGCCAAGGGTACCAACTAAGTGGACACGCCAAATAGGCTACAATCATGGGCCAACCACCACCAACCGAAAAACCTACAGTGTGGAGTAATTTAAACCAGTCCTGTACTAAAAAACAGGGTAGGGTTTCATTGATTCTAACTGTGCCTATTGTTGATTAAAATTACATTAACCCTACCCCGTTTTTTACTACAGACTGGTTTAATTACTCCACTCTGTAGGTTTTTCGGTTGGTGGTAGTTGGCCCATGATTGTAGCCTATTTGGCGTGTCCACTTAGTTGGTACCCTTGGCTGATGAGGCCTTTTATTTAATTTACAGTATATTTGTTGTTTCAGAGAAGGCACACAGATAAGTCTTGTAGCCTATTTAAGAGCATTCAGTACATCTTAGTTTCTGTATAATCTATAACATGCAAATATCTTTCAATCATCATAGCAATACAAGTTGCTGTTAAAATAACTTCAATTTGATTTTCTAAGTCTTTCTCAACTTTTAGCTTACCATCCGATTTGCAAGAACCCTTCAGAATCCACTTCTGTCTAGATTCATAAACAATCTGGCTCACTTTTGCTTCCATTTTGGTTTCAAATGATCTTTACCAGTTTTTTAATATAGTATTGTAACTTTAGGTTGAGAAACATGCATGTTGGGCAGTGATACCCCCGAGTCCGACAGAATAACTAAGATAAGTGTAGAAGTTTTCTATAAACTATAGTTTTAATAGCCTGTAAAAGAGAAACTCAGGCCAATGAAGAGGTTGATGTTAATATTTGTCGCCACATAAAGCCTGTAATGGTGGTGGACGACGGACATCACTGAGGCATTCTATAAAGTATATAAATGTTATAAGAAGATATTGACTGTTGGAGATTTTTTGAACACCATTGAAGTATATAGTTGATGAAGAAATACAAAATATATACACTATTGACTGGACATTGGCAATTGTGAGTGATATATCCTGACCAGTCTAATTGTCATTTGAAGCGGCCTATTATTGAGTGGGGTACTGTTATTTTTCCTTGCATTAAGAATAATTCCATAATGAAATTCTATTAATTCTGTAGCCCGGCTGCTAATCTCCTCTTCATATTCAAGACAGCAGAATAACTTGTTGAACAACTAAATATTTTTTTGGAGAAAAACTAATGTCTTACATCCCACTCAAGAAGCTTAATATCTTGATCAAGATAAAGTCATGATTCTATTACCTTTAGATTTGTCAGCTGCTTTTGATTTGTTTGATCAAGATTTATTGCTTGCTAGACTTTAAGAAATTGGTATCAAGGGCTTGGTTTTTGAACGGTTTACCTGTTATCTAAAAGAAAGGAATCATACTGTCTTATGGGAAGGAATTTAATTTAATTAAAAAAGAATTATTATATACCATCACAGCCATGAGCTCTGCACATTTTACAATATAAAACCACTAATAGGGGAATACAACACTGATATCAAAATATCTTCATATAGAAATAATCAAACAAAATACTGCTTAAAAAGTCAAGTTTTCAACTGGTTTCTAAATCTAAAATAATTGCATTTATACTATTGCAATAGCATTTATTCCACAATTACAGGTAAAGTTCAACAGAAATTGCAAATTCTTTAAAATACTATCAAAATGATATTTCAATTGAAGAAATTCGATAGGGATACTCCATCTCTTTTTTTGGTTACATTGGTTGGCTGTTCAGGCATATATACTTTTAAAATTGGTATATATGATTTTTACCATTTTGACAGATCTTTTCCAGAATAGTCAAATTATTTTCTTTCCCCAATAGTACTCAAGCTTCTCATGCTGCTGTTTCTCATTTAATGTATTTTCCTTCATTTCAAGGTATACATTATAAATGTTTTTTTAAATCACATTCTGGGGTTCTTTTCCTAAGGTGCACTAAGGGATTTGGTGGGCGCTAATGATTGGCATGTGCTATATGATAAAAAGCCCATTATATTCCTATAGGCATCTTCTCATTTAGCATATGCTAATCACTAGCACACACTAAATCTGTTAGTGCACCTTAGTAAAAGGACCCCTCTATTTGTTATCATACAATTTTAGAATTGTCTACCTAGATATTGAAATCTGAATCTTCTTACTTTGTATTTCAAAGAAATTTGAAGACATATCTGCTTAAAATGTTCTTTTGTTAATTTTCTACATTATTTTCTGTCTGTAAAATACTTCCAGTGATTGTTATCCACTTTGAACCTAATGGGGAGCTTGAGGAATACAAATATCATGTTATATTACATTACATTACCTCAGAGGTAATGATATTCAATTCCACAGAGTTGGGAAAACAGTGCCAAACATTTGGATTAGATTAATTTGCTTTATGTACTGCTTTGTACAAAGTGTTAAAGTGTTCACAAAGACTATCCTTTATGGGTAGGGGATAAGCAAGTAATAGAAGCAGAAGGTGGAAAAATATTTTTTGACGCAACCTTTTAGATGCTTGATCAAACCTGGTTAAGTTTAATTGCATCACATAGGGCAAGGCATCCCCATAAACCAACTTAAAAATAAGGAAAGCAATCAACTTCTTATACATTTATTTGAGGGGTCCTTCAGGGCTCCATGTTGGCACTGTTAATATTTAATGAAAAGCTGGATTCCCAGCATTTGATGAAAGATCAGATTGTGCATGTGGTTCAGTCAGCCTTTCATCAACTGCGGATGTTTCATTTAAAACCTATGTTATGTACAGTTGATTTTAGGAGTGTTATTCAGGTGATAGTTTTGTCAAAAATAGATTACTGCAACTCTCTTTATTTGGATGTTCCAGAGTATATAGGCTTAAAACACTACGAATTATATAGAATGCCACTGCCAGATTAGATGTTGACATTTCTAAGTTTGAACATATAACAATAGTATTGAAACAACTTCACTGGCTGCCTGTGAAATATAGAGTGCAGTATAAAGTTCTGACTTTTATTTACCAAGTGGTTCATGATAAAATGTCATGATATTTTGGTCAGGTTTTCACACTGTTCTCATTTGGAAGGTCTTTAAGATCTGATTTCACTAAATGTTTGAATCTGCAATTGATATCTTCTGTACACTATCAGGGGCATTTTCAAAAGAGAAGGGTGCCCATCTTCCGCCACAAATCGGGAGATGGGCGTCCTTCTCTCAGGGTCGCCCAAATCGGCATAATCAAAAGATGATTTTGGGCATCCTCAACTGCAGTCCATCGCGGGGATGACCAAAATTCACGGGGGGCATGTCGGAGGCATAGCGAATGCAGGACTGGGGCGTGCTGAAGAGATGGGTGTCCTCGGCCGATAATGGAAAAAGAAGGGTGTCCCTGATGAGCATTTGGTTGACTTTACTTGGTCCATTTTTTTTTCACGACCAAGCCTCAAAAAGGTGCCCAAATTGAGCAGATGACCACCGGAGGGAATTGAGGATGACCTCCCCTTACTCCCCCAGTGGTCACCAACCCCCTCCCATCCTAAAAAAAACTTAAGAATTTTTTTTTGCCAGCCTCTATGCCAGCCTCAAATGTCATACCCAGCTCCATGACAGCAATATGCAGATCCCTGGAGCAGTATTAGTGAGTGCAGTGTACTTCAGGCAGGCGGACCCAGGCCCATCCCCCCTACCTGTTACACTTGTGGTGGTAAATGTGAGCCCTTCAAAACTCACCTGAAACTCACTGTACCCACATGTAGGTTCCCCCCTTCACCCCTTAGGGCTATGATAGTGGTGTACAGTTGTGGGGAGTGGGTTTTGTGGGGAGGTTGGGGGGCTCAGCACTGAAGGTAAGGGAGCTATGCACCTGGGAGCAATTTGTGAAGTCCACTGCAGTGCCCCCTAGGGTGCCCGGTTGGTGTCCTGGCATGTGAGGGGATCAGTGCACTACGAATGCTGGCTTCTCCCATGACCAAATGCCTTGGATTTAGTCATTTTTAAGATGGGCGTCCTCGGTTTCCATTATCGCCGAAAACTGGGGACAACCATCTCTAAGGTCACCCATCTCAACATTTAGGTCGCCATCTCTAAGGTCGACCTAAATGTTGAGATTTGAGTCTCCCAGACCGTATTATCGAAACGAAAGATGGACTCCCATCTTGTTTCGATAATATGGGTTTCCCCACCCATTTTCTGGGACGTCCTTAGAGATGGGCGCCCTTAGAGATGGTCGTCCCCATTCAATTATGCCCCTCCACGCTGCTACCCAAGCATCAATCTTTTCAATTGCAAGTATGCTTATGTGGAATGCATTTAAGAAAATGTTAAAAACAGCATTTTGTTCAAGTGTTTTCCTGAAGAGTTGAAGAGTTTGTTACAGCAGCACTTTATGTTATGTATGTTAATGAAGATGTATTTTGCTATTTTTATTTTGTATTTTAATATGTATGTTTTTGGAAACCGCTTAGTACATAGGTGGGTTAGAAGTATTTAAAATAAGAAACTAAACATATTCATGTCTTCGCAATTAAAGCGATTGCAATCACTTTACTTGACAACTAAATTTAGGCGTACTTTAAAGAATACACCTAGGCATATTTTTTTGGTGCCAATTTTTTAAGCATGATACAGTATATAGAATCTAGCTCTTTTTGGTTTTATAAACTGTGGTTTATATGGGATAATTCTATAACAGGAAACCTTAGGGGTATACTTTCCTTTATAGAATACTAACCTAACTGGATATATACATGCTTAGCATTTGGCACAAGCACATGCCAGTCATAGAGCTGGTGTGCTAAGAACATAAGAATAGCCATACTGGGTCATAACAGTGGTCCATTTAGTCCAGTATCCTGCTTCTAATAGTGACCAATCCAGGTCACAAGTACCTGGCAGAAACCCAATTAGCAGCAAGATGATACCTTCTTTATTGGACATAACTTATTACATCATCTTATTTTCTTTTCCATGTTTTATTTCTATTGATTACCTTTAAAAGTGGACTAACACGGCTATCACACCTCTCTACTCAAGATGGAGTGCCAACAAATGCAAGTCAATGAGTTTGTCTTTATACTTAACTTTAGCTGAAAGGTGCCTCCTTTTCAAAAATCCAAACCGTGACCAACGGTGTCCAGCGTTTCATACTGCCTGCTTCAGGGTCCCCCAGTCGGAAAATCTGTACAAGAAAAGGAAAAGGGTTGAGCACAACAGTGAGCATAGCCTGCACTCGAAAAGACTCACAGAGACTCCCCACGCACAGCATGAAACCTCTGTCCACAACTTCACAGAGGAGGAGGACAATGAATCAAAAAATGGCTGCCTTTTAAAAAAAACTGACATCAGACGCTCTGGACCTGACAACCAATCGTAGTAATTTTCTTAAAGAAACATATACTCTGAAAAGGGACAATATCATGCTTCACCAAGATGTACTTATGTTAAACTGTTTTTAGAAGAAATGGCACCACTCCACCTTTGCATTTAAACCGTTCAGAAACAGAGTACTTAATCGGAAGATCCACTGTTGCTCCTTCTGAAGCAGTAAGAGTATCCTGTCACTTTCTAGCTGGTGTAGATGGTATTGTTTGTTGTAGCACAAAGCATTTCAAAGTGGAGAATGAATGTTGAAGGGTATTGCAGTGGTGCGCTAATGGAGAAGTAAGTTTCAGTGTTGTGCAGCCAGTTGAAGATTTTTAACAAGTTTTGTTTTATACCATCTATTTCTAAATATGCCATTGAGCTATCATAAGTGCTCACTCCTTAAATGCAGACTTACTCTAGTATTTTATAATGACAATTTTATGCACAAGTTCTGTTATAGAATTCACACTTTGCACACATCAACCAGGCACTTAATGTTAGGCGACCTTTTGAGATTTACTCCTTATCCCCTGGATTTAATTGAATAATGAGTGAGTTGGTGCCAATATGTGAGTGCTAATGATCGATTATTGGCATTAACTGGCCCACAATTTGGATTTATGCACGCATCTTGCTAAGCGCTAGTCTATAAAGATGTGCATGTAAATCTTTTAGGGCCCCTTTTACCAAGCTGCGGCAAAAGGGGGCCTGTGCTGGCATCAGTGTGTGTTTTTGACATGAGCCTATGCCCTCTTCTACCACAGAGGGTAAAAAGTAGGTCTTTCTATTTTTAAAGAAATGGCCGTGCGGCGTGTGAAGTACTTGCTGTGTGACCATTTCAGGGTGGAGCCCTTACCACTACCATTGAGATGGTGGTAAGGGCTTCCATGACCGGGCAGCGTGCCCAATTACCACCAGGTATGCACTGGTGCTGCAAAAATAATATATTTTTGAAGCGCCAGATATGACTGCATACTGGGGTAGGAACTACTTCCGGGATGCTGCTGTAACCCAGCGGTTGTTCTTTTTTAGCGAGCGGTAAGCCGTGTTGGACTTACCACTGCTTTGTAAAAGGGGTCCTCAGGGAGCAAATACAAAGGGGCATGGCCATAGGAGGAGCATGGGAAGGTCAGTGCATTAACTAAAAATGTGTGTACTATTATAAAAATCGGGGAATCCGCGCCTAATTTATATGAGGATTTACACCAGGTTTCAGTTGGTGTAAATCCTCACAGCCAAAGTTGGGTGTGGCTCCTGGCACTATGCGCTATTCTATAAATGATACCCAACTAGGAGCACCATTTATTGAATAGCCACCAGTGCTCATTTTGGGTTTTTTTTGTTTGGGGGGGGGGGCACCATTTACAGAATCTAGTCCTATGTGTGCATTACCCCTATATAACCTGAGGAGTGGCCTAGTGGTTAGATCACTGGTCTTGCAACCCAAGGTGGCCTGTTCAAATCTCACTGCTGCTCCTTATGATCTTGGGCAAGTCACTTAACCCTCCATTGCCTCAAGTACACACTTAGATTGTGAGCCCTCCTGGGACAGAGAAATATCCAGTGTACCTGAATGTAACTCACCTTGAGCTACTACTGAAAAAGGTATGAGCAAAATCTAAATAATACCTATGTGTTCACCTTTCTATGTAAAATATACACATATTTACTGAAGAATGTTTAGGTGGAAATTTTGCATTTATATGTGTTGTACATAAATGTTTACATATGTAATTATGTGAAAATATTAGCACTCACTTTATAGAATTACCCCCCCATGTGACCATTAACTTTTCCTACCAAGCAAGGGCTATATAGGGCATGAACACATTACAAAGCTTCACATTTGCTTACATGATGTCTTTGAATAGTTTGGATTCCCCCCCCCCCCCCCCCCACACACACACACTGTGTGCCATCAGTCTTGTTGGAGGCTTACTGAATTTCTCAGGGAGGGTACTAACACTTTTCTCATTTTCACATCTGTGGCAGAACAAAATTGACAGTAATAGAAGCTATTATCGTATTCAGTATCTTCCTCCACTTAGCAAAAGGCCATCTGGGGTATCTCAGTGTGTAAGGGAATTAGCATTTGTTTGGGGTCTTGTTCTTTATCTGGCATTTCACAGACAAGAAAGACTTTTCTTTTCTTTTCTTTTTTTTCACTCAGTTAAATAACTGCACTTTTATCTGAACTGCAGATTCTAATGTGCGGTCTGAGAGCTCCCATAGGCAACTCTACTATAGTTTTCCCACAGATGTTCACAAAAATCTGAAGATATTTTGTAGTTCAGTATTTATTAGCTGGTGGTACTAAGCAGACAAATAATTACCTTTCCTAGGGCATGAGAGACTTACCCTAACTTAGCAGTAATTCAATTTCTATATTTTTACTTAGCCATTTCAATCTTCTGTGGTGCCTCTGAGCTGCAAAATTCTTGAGTTCTGTAACAAGATGAACATTTAGAGTATTAAGTTGCATCATTCTTTTATGTCACATACAATAGAGAATATTCAAGGGTCCTTTTATGAAGCTGTGCCAAAAATTGGACTGCAGAGGCGTCCGCACCAAGGCCCCCTTTTACCGAAGTGGGTAAAAGGCGGGGGGGGGGGGGGTTCAGGTAGGAGTACTTACTGCTACCCATTGAAGTGGCGGTAAGGGCTCCTGCGCTACCCTGGCAGTAACCAGGCAGTACGAGGCACTGCCCGATTACCAATAGGTACACCCGGTGCTAGAAAAATAAAAATATTTCTATAGCACAAGAAATGGCACATGCTGGGGGTGGGAATTACCACTGGACTGCTGCAGTAGTCCAGCGGTACGTCCTTTTTATTGAGCGGTAAGCCCGCGTTGGGCTTTGTAAAAGGGCCCTTCAATGTGCAGAAGTTAGTTAGCTTCTTCCTAAAAGGCTAATTCCTGTTCATAATTTTGTAAGCTTTTCATTTTTGCTAAACAGTACATACTCCCTCACTAGTTCTGCTATACTTACAGAAACAGTCTACATACCTTGCCATCCAAGCGTTGTTGGGGGATGACTGTATGAGTAGAGTCAGAGTGTTACAAGAAATTATTTATTTTGGGGAAAATAGCTCGAGAGCACTCGCTACTGTTTATAATTTAAGAGCAGATGCTGTATTTATAAGTTTTAGGATATTAATTTCTCCACCAATCACCAAAGGTGATAATTGCAATAAATTAAATAGATTATATATAAAAGATAACATATACTCAGAACACAAAGAGACCGTATTTTTAGCTTCAAAAAGGTTGATTTAATACAATTGCACACGAGAGGTAGGTTTTAAGAGATCTCTACAGATAATCTGTGCTTAAGTAAGGTAAAGTAGCAGGTCTAGATCAAAAGTTATGTTACTTACAAGTCCTTGTTACACAGTATGAACAGCATTAGGTAAGCACATGTTTGCAGGACAGGAGAGCTTCTGCAGTGAGTGGATTCCTGAGTTGCTTGCAGTTGAAGAAATCTGACTCTTGGGAAACAGCTTGTCCTTTTATTCCTTGCAAGCTGCAGGAGGATATGCCATGTGGATCTTTGTCCTGGTTTCCACACGACCCTTGGGCATTTGCAAAGCATTGTGGTATCTTGGTCTCATGTCTGCACACGACCCCTGAGTCTTGGTCTCATGTCTTATGACATCACGAGACTTGCTGTCTGGATTTTGCTGGCAAATGGTCTTTTGATGTACAGGGCTTCCTGCTTAGTCTCTGGAGCAGATACACATTACAAGTCCTTCCTTTCTGCACGTATGAAAGCTGATGGGAGGGGCAGGTATACCTTTGACAAGCAAATGTCCTGTTTATGCTTTTCCTCTGAGTTCTTTGTTTTCAATGGGGTATTCAGGTGCCCACCTAGTCAATCTTTTGTTAGGTGGGAGGGCAGAGGAAGCTCTTTTGTTTTGTTAAGTGTTTGTAATTAACTATCCCTGCTCTCAGGAGTTCCCAGAAAAAGGGATGGGGAAAGAGGGGCTTGAAATGAAACTATTCTCTCTGCTGTAGTGTCAGAAATATATTTTTTAAAGCTGCACAAATATATCTGATCCAACACAACATCATGCTACACATTTAATTCTGATGATTGGCTTATACCATAACAGGAGCAGGTTTCCTAGACAGTCACAGGAAAGCATCACTAGTTTTTTTAGAAAGTCTATGCTATATTGTAATAATTTTTCCTTTTTTTTTGTACAATTTCCTGATTATGCTGTGGAAATGAGGGGTTGGTGCATGCAGATAGGTGAAGGGAAAGCCCTACAAGAAACCTGGAGGCCCTGTTACTAAGGTGCGCTAACAGATTTAGCACACACTAACAATTACCATGTGCTAAATGGCAAGATGCCCATAGGAATATAATGGGCTTCTTATCATTAAGCACACGCTAATCATTAGTGCACATTAACCCATTAGCTAACTTAGTAAAAGGACTCTCTGGTAACAAGGATGGGCCTGGTAACTCAGGGAGTCTGTGGATCCCTATCTTGCCATTTAGTAACTCCTTCTAATGAGTACCAAGACACACAATACAATTTCTTTAAACAGTAACTACTTGCAATTTTAATTTCTTTTCCTATCTTTATTTGAGATATTGTTACAAAAAAATGTTATACAAAATCTGTTTTCCTTGGCCATATGTTCCAAAAATTTAAAACTTAAACACACTCATACTTTTGCATACCAGTCGTACTCAACCCAAACATACTATTTCCACTTTATCCGGAGACCTTAAAAGGTGATATTGACTTTTAACCACTCATTCAATCCATCCTTATTTTACACTCTAAATTCAACATCATAAGGCTGTTGGTAACATGGATACTATTACCATCAGTTGTTGTTACTATTTACAACACAACCTCATAATTATACCCAGTCTATAGATCCTTCATTATCAGCACACTTTGCTGGGCTTTCTACATGGGTGTTTTTTTCTTGCCATCAACCCCTATGCAGAACTAAATATTAGAGTCCATGTCCATTAGCTTATATCACATTCTTTAGAAACATTTTTGTTGTAAAAACCTTAATGTCTGCAGCTGAGTGAGATCAAGATTTTCTTCCTTACAACTGCTATTTTCTTCTCAGCCAAACGCTGTACTTTTCTGAATCCAAACTTGTATTTTACTGTCAAACCCGACGCAGTCGCTGCATTTCACGCACTCGCGTCCTCAGGGGTTTAACTAAACAAAAAGGTTTTCAATTTTCTTACAGCCACTTAACCAGAATTGGCTGCCAACAGGAATCAAGAGTCATGGCACTCTGCTCCACACCAGTGCAGGCCCCCTTTTACCGCTGCTTAGTAAAAGGGGCACGTTGTTGCCAGATCTAAATTTAAGATAGTGTTGAAGACCTCGGGGCCCTTTTACCAAGCTGTGGTAAACACTAACTGTGCTTACTCCAGCTTAAAATGGCATACTGCGGGGTGCACTGAGGCGTGACATGTGTGCATACTACCGGTGCTAAAACATTTTAAAAAATTCCCATAGAGGGTGTGTCTGAGGGTGAAGAGTGGGTGTGTCTATGCTAATCAGCACAGCCACATTGCTACATGCTGATTACTGCATGCTTAGCACTTGAGCCTTTACCGCCTCCAAAATGGGTGGTTTGTTTTTTATTTGTACCCTGCACTTTTCTACTCATGGCAGGCTCAATGCCGCTTACATGGGGCAATGGAGGGTTAAGTGACTTGCCCAGAATCACAAGGAGCTGCTTGTGCCAAGAATCCAACTCAGTTCCTCAGGATGAAAGTCCACCACCCTAACCACTAGGCCACTCCTCCATGCCATAATGGCCCTGCGCTAATGACAAAATTAGTCCATGGCCATTAATGCAGAACATGGAGAACTGGCCATTTTCCAGCTATGGCAAAAAGTGAAATATGAACTTAGTGTGCTGAAAAGATCTGTGTAAAGGCATGCTATGGCCACTTTTTGCAACAGCATTTTGAAAGGGTCCCTTTTTTTTTTTTCTTGGAAAGGCTTTTCATTTATTTGTTAGTCTGTTTTTTTTTCTATTTTTTCCTTTTTGTCTCTTGTGTCTCTGCTTTTATTTTTGTATATTTTATGCTTGTTTTAAGGTATTTGATTGTTGCACAATTCATCTCCTTTCTGTTTGTGTTGCTGTCTATTGTTATTTGTTTATTTTAGTCAGTTTTTAAAATCAGTTTTGGTTTTGTAAACTGCCTTGATGTCTTCAGACATTACGACAAATGCTTAAATAACATTATAAAACAATAATTATAATAATAATAATGGTCTTGTTTCATGGTTTGTTGGTGCTGTTAGGGCTCAGGTTCAGTGTGGGTTGATTAGGGAAATGAATCAGGAGGCTTGCACCACACAAACCACCTTGGCAGACTCCTCTTGACAGCTGGCACATGGTACAGAACCATGCACTAGTTGTCACAAATGATCACGCCTCTGCCTGCCTATGACATTCCCAGATTCCACCCATTCCTGTATTAGGAAGTTAACTGGTGGGTTTTAATACAAAGGTTCTCTTTTTATTGCAGTAGTCTACTGTCTACAGCGCTGTAAACCTTGTATTAGCTGCTTAATGCATCTTAGTAAAAATTCCCCATAGTATATTCCCAATGTTATCACAGCCTGTCCTAAAACTACAATATACCCCAGAAACACAGAAAAAGTTAAACAGACGGTCTATTCAAAATGAGATGATGCAGTTGTTTGGGATCACAAAGAATATATTTTACACCATTAAGCTTAATCACACATAAATACAGGAATATCAGCACAATGTTTGCCCCCAAAGCATTAACATAGTAACATAGTAGATGACGGCAGAAAAAGACCTGCACGGTCCATCCATACAGGTGTTCCAGTTTTCCTGATGATTTTCAGTCTCTGCCATTAAATGACATGGTCACAATCTGGAATACCATTCATTTCTACACTGGATTCAATTTCCCCTCTCAAAATTCTCTCCCTCACTGCAAGGCATAATTCAAGGTATAATAGTATTTTATGCTTTTTGAAGTGTTAGATTAGGAGAATGTGGAAACAAAAAAGAACACCTAAGATGTTCTCTCTTTGCAATGAATGTCAACATCATTATATCTGGCACTGAAGGCTGCTAAGAAATCATATTTTAGCCCTTTTTATCTCGGCATTCACACACACACACACAAAAAAAACCCTATACTTTCTCGTCTTACTATCCTATGCACCTTGTCTACTTCTTCTCTGACCCCTGCAGACAATGAATTTGCATGCCCCTCATTTCACTGGGTCCACAGGAGCAGCAAAAGAAAAAAACAAACATTATCACGAACAACGGAACCTTTGAGCCCCATTCACTTTTGAAGGTTCATCCATGTCCTGCCCCCTCTGACTACCGCATGGCTCTTGCAGTAATTTCATTTTTGGAGCATGTCCGCTACGCGCATCTGAAAAATAATTTTTATTTTTGGACATGTGTAGCGGACGCACGTACGCACGCAGGCCCTTACTGCCCTAATTCTTTACCGCTAGGTCTATGGCTGGCGGTAAGGTCAGAGACCCAAAATGGACGCACAGTAATTTTGACTTTGTCGCACGGACATTTTCAGGGAAAAAGTGGCCTTTTTTAAAGGCTCGCTGAAAAATAATTACGCACATGCCCAAAACCTGCACCTACAGTACCGCAGACCACTTTTTACCGTGGCTTAGTAAAAGGACCCCCTTAAAATTTGGAAAGTCCAGTTCTGATGCCCAATTTTTATAAAATCTCTTTGGTGTCTTATTCAGAATACCGTACATTGAATCCTACAGACCCTCCTCTGCATTTTTCTTAAATATCCTTCTCCATATGTTGAACAGACAGGTTTCTGTGTTTTTCCTCCCTGCCATATTATGAGTAAACATGTCCATGCCAATTTTGCTGCTTAAATCACCACCTCAGACTTATTAAAGTCATCCATACCTAATTCCCAGGTTTAATCTGACTTTTATTGAAGTGACGCAAGGGCAGCTTTGATTAGGCTACTTAGCTATGGTGATTGTTGCCAAAATCATAGTTTATAGAAAAGGGCTGCTTAGAGCATGACAAATCTTTTTGCACAGATGAGTTAGGATAAAACGGCATAAATTGAAAACGTGAGCCATATAATTTTAAAATATCAAACTAAGGGATAGATTTACTAAAAAGAGCTACCATGTAACTGTGCCCTAAAATACATGATCACATTATTTGTTCAAGGTTCTATTTTCTGGAGTGTACTAAAAGCACTAGTTAATGGCATTAAACTGCATTTAACACTGACAAACACATTAATAAATCTAGTTCTAAGGATCCTATGTAAAAGGAGGCAGGCAAGGTGTATACTGAGCAGCCGGACCTAACATGGCGGCTGCCTCATGTTAGCCCCCTGGCCCGAATCGTCCTGCGCTTCCGGCTTCCCTGCCATCCCAGGTGACGTTGCGGGTGACCCGCTGCATCATTGGCGGAGGGGCCGGAAGAGGGCGGGATCTCAGCGGGTGGCCCCGTGCACTGCATAAAAGATCGCCGACGAGACGGAGCGAGTCTCTCGGTAGGAGGCAATGTATTTCATTGTATAAAATTCACCAAAAATTGTGCACACAAATTTGGGCATGCACCCAATTTGTTCACATAATTTAATTGAATAATGAGCCAATTAGTTCCAATAATTGGCTTTTTAACAAGCAATATTGGTACTAATTGAAATCAATTAATATGTGCACGTGTAAATTTAGTAAATGAGGGCATGGAAATGAGAGGGTCATGGGCGTTTTGGGGCAGAGTATGGTTGTGGATTTGAGTTGTGTGCGCATAAATTTAGGCAGGGCATTTCAAATGGATGCGCCCAAAATTTACACGCAACCCTGTGCTTAAGCACTATTCTATAAACTATCAGGCTTATTTTCGAAAGTGATCGCCGGCGATCTTCCGACATAAATCGGGAGATGACCGGCGATCTTGCAAAAGCAGCAAAATCGGTATAATCGAAAGCTGCTTTTTTGACACCATGGCTGCTTTCCCGTCGTCGTGCCGACGAAAGTTCAAGGGGGCATGTCGGCGGCGAAGTGAAGGCGGGCATGGGCGTGGCTACCAGATGGCCGGCTTTTGCGGATAATGGGAAAAAAAGCGGCGTTAATCAGTATTTCGCCGGGTTTACTTGGTCCTTTAATTTTCACGATCAAGCCTCAAAAAGGTGCCCCAATTGACCAAATGACCACTGGAGGGAATGGGGGATGACCTCCCCATACTCCCCCTGTGGTCACCAACCCCCTCCCACACTAAAAAAAAAATACAAATCAAAACCTTTTTTGCCAGCCTCTATGCCAGCCTCAAATGTATTACCCAGCTCCCTGACAGCAGTATGCAAGACCCTGGAGCAGTTTTTAATGGGTGCAGTGCACTTCAGGCAGGCAGACCCAGGTCCACCCCCCCCCACCTGTTACACTTGTGGTGCTAAGTGTTGACCCCTCCAAACCCCCCCAAAACCAACTGTACCCACATGTAGGTGCCTCCTTCACCCATAAGGACTATGGTAGTGGTGTACAGTTGTGGGGAGTGGGTTTTGGGGGGGATTTGGGGGCCTCAGCACCCAAGGGAAGGGAGCTATGCACCTGGGAGGTATTTGTATATTTTTTTAATTTGTAGAAGTGCCCCCTAGGGTGTCCAGTTGGTGTCCTGGCATATGAGGGGGACCAGTGCACTACAAATGCTGGCTCCTCCCAGAACCAAATGCCTTGGATTTCGCCGGGTTTGAGATCACCGGCATTTTTTTCCATTATCGCTGAAAAACAAAACCGGCCATCTCAAACCCGGCGAACTCTGGCATTTGGCCGGGCTAAACCGTATTATCGAAAAAAAAAAGATCGCTAGCCATCTTTATGAAAATACGGTTCCGACCAGCTGTGCGCCGCCGCTGCCAAAATAGATCACTGGCGACATTCGATTATGCCCCTCCATGCCTAACTTTAGGCTCAGCATATAGAATAGCTCCTAAGCATTTTTTTTTCTAGGTTTTTTTTTTTTTGGTGTGATGTATAGAATTCATTATATATTTTCTAAAGTCAGTAAGTAAATGCTGACCCATTCTCTTCCCCTCCTCCCAGTACACCTCCTCTGAATCTGGATAAATTTACAGGCATACAGACTGGACTAGAGTGGTGGAGTAACTCAGTGGTTAGAGCACCAGGCTGACAACCAGCAAAGCCAGATTCAAATTCCATTGCTGTTCCTTCTGATCTTGGGCAAGTCACTTAGGTAAAAGGTTGCCGCATGGCAACCCGGAACTACCACTGGCCCAGTGTACGCCATTTCCTGTACTAGCAGAAATATTTTAAAATATTTCTGTATGAGGTTACTGCTGGGTTAGCATAGGAGCCCTTACTGCCACCTCCATAGGTGGCAGTAAGCTCACCCCTCCCCCCCCCAAATGGCCACATGAGAAGTGCAAACTTACTGCACGGCCATTTCTTTTTTAGCCTGTTTACCCTCTGCGGTAAAAGGGGCCATGGCGTGCAGCAAAAACGGCCACCACCATTAGCGCAGGGCTCCTTTTACTGCAGTTTAGTAAAAGGACCCCTTAACTCTCCATTGCCCCAGAGTGCTTAGCTTGTAAGCACTCTGGGGACAGGGAAATACCTTGTGTACCTGAATGTAACTCACCTTGAACTACTGCTGAAAAAGGTGTGAGCTAAATCCAAATTAAATAATAATAGAGATCAGAAGGGCAGTTTTATAAAAATCCTATTTATGTGAATAAAACACTACTTTGCAGAAATGCTTTTGAAAATTACCTGCCCTAATGAAAAATAGCAATGTTGCTGCCTTGTAACAGATTTTCTCTATAGACAACAGAATTGATATGGCACACAAGTGAGTAATGTCATCAAATAGCCCCAGGACTGAACTGCTCTCCTATAGCCCAGAGCTTAGTGTGAAGTCTGAATATGTGTGTCTCTTTCTGCACACCATAGTCTTATCTTCTCAACTGGTTTCAAGGCTCAATGCAAGGAACTCTCATTTTTGGCACGTGTCCACTAAGTGCGGCCGAAAAATATTTTTTTATTTTATGCGCGCCAAGTGGCATTTGGCGCACATAGGTCATTACCAGCTGGTTATCACGTGAGACCGCTAGGTCAATGGCTGACAGTAAGGTCTCAGACCCAAAGTGGACGCGCGGCAATTTTCATTTTGTTGCATGTCTATTTTTGGCAAAAATAAAAAAAGGCATTTTTTGCAGGTACGCTGAAAAATGATTGTGCACACGCCCAAAACATGCATCTACACTACCGCAGGCCATTTTCAGCGCACCTTAGTAAAAGGACCCCTTAAATTTTAAAGCAGCCACATAGTTATATGCAAGCCACTTTAGCCTCAAAGGGAAGTCATCTCATCCCCTTTATCATTTGAATTGCACACAATATTTAAGGTGCGGTTGCACCACAGAGCAATATAAACATTTTTATTTTTGTTTTCCATTCCTTTTCTAATAATTCCTATGATTCTGTTTGCTTTTTTAGCCTTTTCCTGGATGGTGACTCCTAATGTAAAACTTTGCATCATGTAGCTTTAGTTTAGGTTCCTCTTTCCCACATGCATCACTTTCCACTTGCTCACATTAAACATCATCTGCCATTTGGATGCCCAGTCTCTGATTTACCAATCCCCCCCCCCCCCACCCCATTAAGACACTTATGTAAGGATACATAAGGTGAGAAAAGTTTTAAGTTGGCCAAGAGAGGTTTCCTAAAATGTAGGGTCCTGAAACAATGTTTAATTGGGAAATAAAATGTTGAATTAAAATGTAACAGTGACATAGATGTGCAATACATTTTTAAATATTAACTATACCTAGAACATACTAGAAATTTACCTAACTTCTACTTTGTAATCAGTAGTGCACTTTAAGAATGAATTCACTGCTTCAAATTCTGGGACTGAGAGAGGTGACAAGGTCAAATCCTTGACCTTCCTTAGAGTCTTTCTGATGGCATTCTGTTCTGAGGTGCACATGTGTGCTGAAGGCATTAGTCACATCTCTCCAGCTAAGAAAGTAAGAGATGCACTGTTGTTTAATTATCCTGCTGCCATAAGGCTACCATTTTCAAGTGGATTTTAGTTAGCTGAAGCAGATGGTTTTAATTTTTCTGGTGGTACTTCTAATAGGATAAATGACACTTTCTTTAATTCTTCCTAATTTCCCTACATCTAACCTTTTTCTTCCACTTTTTTATGGAATCATTCCAAGTTTTGTACATGATGTTTTGACATCTCTAAAGTAGACATGCTTTACCCTCAGTAAACATGATTACCAAAATGCTTTAACTTGAGAGCTTCTGTTATCCTCCTTGGTATCATTAGTCACACTGCACTCACACTGCATTTTTTATAAAGTGCCCAACATCTTGCAAATGTGCCTATGTTTCCATACAACAGCTTGCTTTATTATTTAGACTGTTCTGAATACAAAACCACTGTAACTGATGAGCAGTTGTATCTATTTGCAATGGAGGATGTCGTCTGACTTCCTTAAGTTCCAGTCACTATTTTAGGTATTGAGGGACAAGCCGTGATTATAACCATACAGTTTTAAAGTGGGTCTTTGTTTTCCTGGATTCCAATATTAAGTTCCTTGGTAGGATGTCTGTATTATGGTTAAATGACAAAGCCAAATGAGTGGTCTGAGCTCACACACTGGCAATTAAACTGTGGTAATTTCCATGACAAAAAAAAAACTTATCTCCAGTCATACTGTGAAATTGGCATTTCACAAGCTGGGACTCTTTTAAAATTAATTTGGTATTTTATTAAGAAAGGGGCAGTTTCCAAAAGTGATTGTGAGCCAGTGAGACTCATACAATTGTTTTTTAAGAATTCATATGTTAAGAAACTCAGGCTCTAGTTTGCCAGTGAATATGTGATTGTGATAACTCAAAGTGACTCAAGAATAAGATCTGGAAAGTAAGTTGTTTTTTTTAATATGATGCAAGGGGGCTCAAAACCTTACTGTTGTAAGCAGATAGCATCAGCGAACCAGAGCCATGCTGATGTTGTCTGCGGAGGGGGGTGATTTAGTGAAGGGAAATCTTACCTCACTAATCTATTACATTTCTTTGAAGAGGTGAATAAACATGTGGATAAAGGTGAGCCGGTTGATATTGTGTATCTGGATTTTCAGAAGGCATTTGACAAAGTACCTCATGAAAGACTCAAGAGGAAATTGGAGAGTCATGGTATAGGAGATAGTGTTCTATTGTGGATTAAAAACTGGTTAAAAGATAGAAAACAGAGAGTAGGATTAAATGGTCAGTATTCTCAATGGAGAAGGGTAGATAGTGGGGTTCCCCAGGGGTCTGTGCTGGGACCGCTGCTTTTTAGCATATTTATAAATGATCCAGAGATGGAGTAACTAGTGAGGTAATTTAATTTGCTGATGACACAAAGTTATTCAAAAAGGCCCTTACGAGACTGGAAGACTGGGCATCTAAATGGCAGATGATGTTTAATGTGAGCAAGTGCAAAGTGATGCATGTGGGAAAGAGGAACCCGAATTATAGCTACTCAGCTCATTTTCGAAAGCCGATTTTGTCCGGCTTCAACTGCTTTCCGTCGCGGAGCTGGCGGAATTTCAAGGGGGCATGTCGGTAGGGTAATGAAGGCGGGATGGGGGCAGGACAGGGGTATGCTCACGAGATGGCCGGCTTCGCCCAATAATGACCAAACTTCAAAAAGGAGCCCCAACTGACCAAATGACCATCCGAGGGAATCAGGGATGACCTCCCCTTACTCCCCCAGTGGTCACCAATCCCCTCCCACCCAAAAAAAATCCAAGTGCTCATCAGGGACGTCCTAATTCAAAACTATTTTTGCTCTGCTTTTTCTGTAGTACCAGTGGGACTTGAGCCAGCCACCTCTGGATTACAAGACCGGTACTCTAACCACTTGGCCACAGCTCCACTTACTTGGATGTCCCTCCCTTTTGATTATGCCCCTTCAGGTCTCTCTCAGCCAGTCACAGACAGGGGTCTCTCTCAGCCAATCACAGCACATTTAGCTGTCTGTGAGTGGCTGAGAGAGACCCCTGTCTGTGATTGGCTGAGAGAGACCTGAAGGGCATAATCAAAGGGAGGTACATCCAAGTAAGTGAAGCTGTGGCCAAGTGGTTAGAGCACCAGTCTTGTAATCCAGAGGTGGCCATCCAAAAAAGTGCACATCAGAGACATCCTTTCTCAAAAAAAAAAAAAAAAAAAAGGATGTTCCTGACAAGCACTTGGATTTTTTTCCCTTTTTTTTAAGCTGGCCACCTGTAAACCCGGCGATCTCAACTTTTGACCTTTTTAATACGGTTGGCACTGCCCCTTTGCGGAGCCGGACCCGAAGATGGCTGGCCATAAAGATGGCCGGTGCCGTTCGATTATGCCCCTCTGTGTCATCTAAAAACTACTACTAATCATTTCTATAGTGCTACTAGATGTGTGCAGCACTGTACACTTATATGCAGGTACTTTCTCTGTCACTAGGGGGCTCACAATCTATGTTTTTTTGTACCTGGGGCAATGGAGGGTTAATGAAGGGTTAAGTGATTTGCTCAGAGTCACAAGGAGCTGCAGTGGGAATTGAACTCAATTCACCATGCCACTGTACTAACCATTAAGCTATTCCTCTGCTACTCCATAGAAATACAAGTTTCATGTAAAAGTAGAGCAAAATTAAGGACCATGGATTTGTTATACCATCTTTCTGAAGTACAGTCGAGGTGGTTTATGTTTTTAATGCAGGAGCAGAGAGAGTGGGAAGTGGACCAATGACTCCAGGAGAACGGGAGATAAGATTTCAAAGTACCACTTTATTCAATGACTCGACACAGAAACTGAGTCGTGACCGACCTTTGGTGATCCTTGTACTTCCAAAAAAACCTTGAGGTCGAATGGTCTGTAGGTCTCAAGGTTTTTTTGGAAGTACAAGGATCACCAAAGGTTGGTCACGACTTTGTTTCTTTATAAAGTTCTATTTTTATTGTTGTATTTATATTCTTTCCACCATAAGCACTGTACACCCCTACTTTTGGGGTTATCACTTGTTTCTATTCTCATATGTAGTGTACCACCACTGTCTTTTATCACATCATATCCCCATCTTACTGGTTCCACTGGGACACATTTTTTTCAGACTACTCAATCCAGAGATCCATCTCCTTTTTAACCACAGGATCATCTAAGGTTTGTTCAAAATCTTATATTCTCTTTATAATGCAATGTGAATATGGCTAAACTCAATAACTTTTTGGTAATAAAGTTTTTGGTAATCATATACTCTTTGTATTCATTAAGTTTTAATGTAATTTTCATATATATATATATATATATATATTTCCCTTTTTTTGTCCTTTTAAAGACCTGTCTTTTTATATCCATTTTTATGTATATTTTTCTAAAATTAAATCAGAATTTGACCTGATTTTGCCACTGTAGAAATGTGCCCCCCCCCCCTTTTTTTAATAGAGAGATATATACACGTAAAATTTTCACACTTTTAGATATCTGATACCACATTATATACAGGTTGGTGTTTATGTTTATCATCATTAAGACATCTTGCTATGCATATATATATATATATATATATATATATATATATATATATATATATATATATATATATATATACATTTCTCATGATCTTTTGAAGGATCCTTCACAAATGAATTAGAAACACAGTTGTCAATAATATCATAGCCCTTCATTTAATCATTCATTTAATAAGCCAATTTTATTCCTTGTATAAGTAAGGCAAAGAGAGATTCTATAACATAGGAGTATGTTTCCAAACTCTAGATATTCCACAATCTGATTTTATTACATAGAGTCCCCCCCAAAAAAAACAAAAAACAAAAAAAAAGCAATAACAAAAAACATGTATGTATGTGTATATATGTATATGTGTATACACATATGTATATGTTGTGTGTATGTATAAGTACATAAGTACATAAGTAATGCCATACTGGGAAAAGACCAAGGGTCCATCGAGCCCAGCATCTTGTCCATGACAGCGGCCAATCCAGGCCAAGGGCACCTGGCAAGCTTCTCAAATGTACAAACATTCTATACATGTTATTCCTGGGATTTTGGATTTTTCCAAGTCCGTTTAGTAGCGATTTATGGACTTGTCCTTTAGGAAACCGTCCAACCCCTTTTTAAACTCTGCTAAGCTAACCGCCTTCACCACATTTTCCGGCAATGAATTCCAGAGTTTAATTACACGTTGGGTGAAGAAAAATTTTCTCCTATTTGTTTTAAATTTACTGCACTGTAGTTTAATCGCATGCCCCCTAGTCCTAGTATTTTGGAAAGCGTGAACAGACGCTTCACATCCACTGTTCCACTCCACTCATTATTTTATATACCTCTATCATGTCTCCCCTCAGCCGTCTCTTCTCCAAGCTGAGTAGCCCTAGCCTCCTTAGTCTTTCTTCATAGGGAAGTCGTCCCATCCCCGCTATCATTTTAGTCGCCCTTCGCTGCACGTTTTCCAATTCTACTATATCTTTCTTGAGATGCGGCGACCAGAATTGAACACAATACTCAAGGTGCGGTCACACCATGGTGCGATACAACGGCATTATAACATCCTCACACCTGTTTTCCATACCTTTCCTAATAACCCAACATTCTATTCGCTTTCCTAGCCGCAGCAGCACACTGAGCAGAAGGTTTCAGTGTGTTATCGACGACGACACCCAGATCCCTTTCTTGGTCCGTAACTCCTAACGTGGAACCTTGCATGACGTAGCTATAATTCGGGTTCTTTTTTCCCACATGCATCACCTTGCACTTGCTCACATTAAACGTCATCTGCCATTTAGCCGCCCAGTCTCCCAGTCTCGTAATGTCCTCTTGTAATTTTTCACAATCCTGTTGCGAGTTAACGACTTTGAATAACTTTGTGTCATCAGCAAATTTAATTACCTCGCTAGTTACTCCCATCTCTAAATCATTTATAAATATATGAAAAAGCAGCGGTCCTAGCACAGACCCCTGAGGAACCCACTACTACTCTTCTCCATTGTGAATACTGCCCATTTAACCCCACTCTCTGTTTCCTATCCTTCAACCAGTTTTTAATCCACAATAGGACATTTCCTCCTATCCCATGACCCTCCAATTTCCTCTGTAGCCTTTCATGAGGTACCTTGTCAAACGCCTTTGAAAATCCAGATACACAATATCAACCGGCTCCCCTTTGTCCACATGTTTGTTTACTCCTTCAAAGAATTGAAGTAAATTGGTCAGGCAAGATTTCCCCACACAAAAGCCGTGCTGACTCGGTCTCAGTAATCCATGTCCTCGGATGTGCTCTGTAATTTTGTTTTTTAATAGCCTCTACCATTTTCCCCGGCACCGACGTCAGACTCACCGGTCTATAATTTCCCAGATCTCCCCTGGAGCCTTTTTTAAAAATGGGCGTTACATTGGCCACCCTCCAATCTTCTGGTACCACGCTCGATTTTAAGGATAAGTTGCATATCACTAGCAGTAGCTCCGCAAGCTCATTTTCAGTTCTATCAGTACTCTAGGATGAATACCATCCGGTCCAGGAGATATGTATATATTGTGTAAAAAAGTTTTTTGGATACACATTCCATATGTATATGCTTTATTTTAATCTATCTCCAGACCATATATGTCTTTATAGAGTTATTGGTATATATTCCTCTTGTCATTCTGCATGTTTTTTTGAAATTATGTTTATTTCTTATTTGTATTTCATATATATGCTTTTATTTTAGTCTACCTCTAGACTATATATGCTTTTAGAGATATTTTGGTGTATATTCTTTTTGTCATTGTTGTTTTTTGAACTTTTGTTTTTAAATATTTATTGTTTTAGACTCCTGAGGCAGGCCTGTGGCCGAAACACAGTTTCTGTGTCGAGTCATTGAATAAAGTGGTACTTTGAAATCTTATCTCCCGTTCTCCTGGAGTCATTGGTCCACTTCCCACTCTCTCTGTACTGTTATATTTACATGGAAGTTAGTGTTCATCCACTTGTGGATTACTCTCTCCTTATAATATGCAGGTACTTTCTCTGTCCCTAGTGGGCTCTCACAATCTGTTTTTGTACCTGGGGCAATGGAGGGTTTGGGGCACTTTTGCTAAGCCACGTAAGCATCTACGCGCGCAACGTGTGCCAAAATGGAGTTACTGCCTGACTACTGCATGGCTCTAGCGGTAATTTCATTTTTGGCACGTCATATACGCCGTCCGAAATTTTTTTTTTTCGGACACGTGCCAAGTGGCATTTAATGCACATAGGTCATTACCACCCGTTACCATGTGAGACTTCACCACTAGTCAATGGCTGGTTGTAAGGTCTCGGACCCAAAAGGGATCCGTGCCAATTTTGATTTTGCTGGACGTCCATTTTCAACAAAAAAATTAAAATGACATTTTTTGTAGGTGTGCTGCAAAATGGATCTGTGCGCAGCCAAAACACATGCCTTAGTAAAAAGACCCTTAAGTGACTTGTCTAGGGTCACAAGGAGCCACTGTGGGAATCAAAGCCAGCTCCCCAGGTTCTCAATCCACTGCACTAACCATAAAGCTACTTCTCCACTCCAGTGCATGCATTGTGATATACACTTTGCTTGCAAAGTTTGAAATCTCATGTTCCTTCTCCTAGGAAGCACTTTTCTGCTAGAAGAGAACACAATCCATAAAGAAAATATGTACAAATCAAAGCTTCTGTTCTTTGGAACCTTTGCTTAATAGGGCTAATTTTAAGAACGCATACACTGCTAGCCAGATTGCTGTACCCAAATTGCATGAGAATAGCTCAGCTCCTCTCCATGTGTTTAGTTCCAATTGTTGTGGGTAAAATTAGCAGCTGTTAATTAAGCAATAAGGCACATCAAGAGGTGGGGTTATCATGAGGTAATCCTGCCACCAGAGTAATAGAAATCATGAAAGGCAGCTTGGAATTCCTTAGAGCCTTAATGATGAGGTCAAGATCATTTTCCCTATTGCTTATATGAAAATTGTAGGCCTTTATATGGAAATTAATTATGTACATAAATTACTTTGATCACTTAAAGCTGCAAATGAGCATTGGAATTTTTGTTGCAGCCTGGTACTCAGGTGTTAAACTATGCCTCTGTCGGCAAATCAAATCAGAATGTAATTCCAGCAGAGACAGTGTAATGTTCTAAAGCATAAACACATCCATGCATAGAGTTACTACCTTCCACTCATCAACGTAAGGGAAAGGATGTAAAGACACTGATGTAACTGAGATGACACGTTGTAATTTGATGTAGTTCAATATAACGAAAAGCGGCACACTGCAAATAAAATTGAAAGGCGTTCTGTTCAGTTCTGATACCAAATATCTATTTATCTGATTGAGGTTATGGCCACTATGATTGCATAATGTAATCCTGATATATCTAGCAAGAGATGGATTCTATATTTCAGTAGGATACCATACTGTTTACAAATATTAAGGGTGAAAAATCTATTCAGTTGTGGGTATCAGCACTTATAGGGCTTCTTTTACTAAGCGGTGGTAAGCCCAACGTGGGCTTACCACTCGCTAAACAGGAAATACTGCCGGGCAACCGCCAAAGCCTGGCAGTACTTCCCTCCCTTAGCACACCGTCATTTCTGGCACTACAAAAAATTATTTATAT